>NC_036869.1:21010663-21010859 GCF_002910315.2 Salvelinus sp. IW2-2015 | reverse complement strand
CAGAGCAATTCAAGCATAGCTAATATACAGTGATAATGTATTGGGTCTATAGTCTAGGCCTACTGCATAAACCTCATAGCTACAGAACTGTTTTTAATTGGTTAATGTTGCATATGTTTTTTTATCAGTGGTAGATCTCAGCTTGTATTTTGACTCAGAAAGTGATCTTAAATCAGAAAAGGTTAGTGACCACTGG
>NC_036869.1:21002861-21004631 GCF_002910315.2 Salvelinus sp. IW2-2015 | reverse complement strand
ACACTGAACAAAAATACTGAGTTACAGTTCATATAAGGAAATCAGTCAATTGAAGTGAATTCATCAGGCCCTAATCTATGGATTTCACATGACTGAATATAGATGTACATCTGTTGATCACAGATACCTTAAAAGAAGATAGGGGCGTGGATCAGAAAACCAGTCCGTATCTGTTGTGACCAGCATTTACCTCATGCAGCGCAACACATCTCCTTCGCATAGAGTTGATCAGGCTGTTGACTGTGGCCTGTGGAATGTTGTCCCACTCTTCTTCAATGGCTGTGCGTAATTGCTGGATATTGGCGGGAACTGGAACACACTGTTAAACGTTGATCCAGAGCATCCCAAACATGCTCAATGGCTGACATGTCTGGTGAGTATGCAGGYCATGGAAGAACTGGGACATTTTCAGCTTCCAGGAATTATGTACATGTCCTTGCGACATGGGGCCATGCATTATCATTGTAACGGTTTCTCTCCTCCTCTTCGTCTGAAGAGGAGGAGTAGGGATCGGACCAAAACGCAGTGTTGTATGCAGACATAATGAATTTATTAAACAAGACGAAAACACGAAGAACACTTGAATAGATTACAAAACAACAAAACGACGTAGACAGACTTGAACATGAGAACTTACAATATAACACGAAGAACGCACGAACAGGAACAGACGAACCAAACGAACGAAAACGAAACAGTCCCGTGTGGTGCGACAGACACAGACACAGGAACAATCACCCACAAACAAACAGTGAGAACAGCCTACCTTAATATGGTTCTCAATCAGAGGAAACGTAAAACACCTGTCCCTGATTGAGAACCATATCAGGCCAATATACAAATAACCTAAACATAGAAACACATAACATAGAATGCCCACCCCAACTCACGCCCTGACCAACTAAACACATACAAAAACAAGGAAAACAGGTCAGGAACGTGACAATCATGCTGAAACATGAAGTGATGGTGGCAGATGAATGACACGACAATGGGCCTTAGGATCTCATCACTGTATATCGCTGTGCTTTCAAATTGCCATCGATAAGATGCAATTGTGTTCATTGTCCGTAGCTTATGCCTGCCTATACCACTGCCACCATGGGGCACTCTGTTCACAACATTGACATCAGCAATGGTTACACGTGTTGTGAGGCCGGTTGGACGTACTGCTAAATGCTCTAAATACTTGAGACACCTGTGGCATTGTGTTGTGTGAGGAACTGTACTTAAGGAAGTGGACTTTTATTGTCCCCAGCACAAGGTGCATCTGTGTAATGTTCATGCTGTTTAATCAGCTTCTTGAAATGCCACACCTGTCAGGTGGATGGATAATCTTGGCAAAGGAGAAATGCTCACTAACCGGGATGTAAAACAAATGTATGCACAAAATGTGAGAGAAATAAGCTTTTGGTGCTTATGGAACATTTCTGGAATCTTTTATTTTGGCTCATGAAACATGGGACCAACACTTTACATGTTGCGTTAATATTTTTGTTCAGTGTGTGTGTGTGTGTATATATCTATCTCTCTCCCTCCCTCTACTTCTTAATGTTGTGCTATTAGAGGGATAATGTGTGGACAAAAGATCTTCCCCTGGGTCATTGGCCTGCCTATCCCAGTCTCCTCTCTGGCTGAGCCTCGGGCCTGCTGGTGTGGATGCAGCCTGATACATTGCTTGGGGGTTGCAGGGAGGACACTGGAACAACATGTGGATAATCCTCTCTATTGAACTTTATGGGGCTCATTTCATAATTCTCCCTTTCACTG
>NC_036869.1:20998136-21002836 GCF_002910315.2 Salvelinus sp. IW2-2015 | reverse complement strand
CTGGGACTCCAGGAAAGGAATTATTTGTGTGTGTGTGTGTGGTGTGTGGTGTGTGGTGTGTGTGTGTGTGTTGTTGTGTGTGTGTGTGTGTGTGTGTGTGTGTGTGTGTGTGTGTGTGTGTGTGTGTGTGTGTGTGTGTGTGTTGTGTGGTGTGTGTGTGTGTGTGTGTTGTGTGTGTGTGTGGTGTGTGTGTGTGTGTGTGTGTGTTGTGTGTGTGTGGTGTGTAAGGAGATTAGCAGTGGCACCAGCTTGCTGTCTGCTTCGTGGCTGCTCTTCCCACTCCTTTCAGATAAACACGCTGTCGTACACTCTTCAGTCTGTGGCTCTCACCACTGTAGTGAAATGTATTTGAAAGGCGAGCAACAGACACACGCACAAACACACTATCGCTAAGTAAATGGCACACCAAAGGAACCTTTTACCTTTCACCCTTTTACACACCGACTGCCCTGCTAACAATCCCTGCCCCGCCGTGCTCTAGGAAACCATTGTGGGAGAATATGTGCCTTCGCTGTATCATTGAAACAGTGTTCTGTAGTTAATAATCCTTCATACAGCTGTCTCTCTTCCCTCATTCCATCCCTTTTGTCTTTCTTGTTGAATGTGATATGAATTCATGTGTTCAGAAGCCGAGTACTTCATTAATCGGCAATGATATACGTATTGCTACAAGTGCCTTTTCAGGATGACGAAGGAGAGGCACTTACTTGTTAGACGGAACAAGACTCTCTCCAGTTCATTTGTGTGGTTTAGTACTAAATGCCCTTCTGTTGAATGCCAGGGCTGCCTGCTCGTCACTGCTGCTGCCTGGAGGAAAGGACAATTCCTTTCGCTTTGTACCTGAGACAAATAGGACTTCAACAAAGGACTCCGTTGACGTCATAAGACGCCAGTGCCCCTCTTCTTGAAATGAACAGCGGTAGAATAAAGTTAGTCTAACAAGCTGTATGTTCTTGCTTTGCTGCTTAGTCAAATTGCCGTCAAAGCGGAGATTAGCAGTAATTTTTCCCCCGTTTCAAAAGATTGTTTTATACTACCTGTCATAAATCTTCTGATCAAATGACTTTGTACATCTGACATTGTTATAACTCTGCGTTGACTTTCATCATATCCTCTTTGAAGGACACTAAGCCAGCCCCATTGAACTGAATCAAAACCACAAATTAGGATTCATGGCTTGACTCTGATATCCACATTGTCATAAACTAAATCAGGACAATTATTTTATAAAATGATCCCTGGAATCTGTGTTTAGCTGTTGATATTGGTCACGGCCATTTCATTAATTCGTCTCTCTCTCTGTGTGTGTGTGTGTGTGTGTGTGTGTGTGTGTGTGTGTGTGTAAGGAGATTAGCAGTGGCACCAGCTTGCTGTCTGCTTCGTGGCTGCTCTTCCCACTCCTTTCAGATAAACACGCTGTCGTACACTCTTCAGTCTGTGGCTCTCACCACTGTAGTGAAATGTATTTGAAAGGCGAGCAACAGACACACGCACAAACACACTATCGCTAAGTAAATGGCAACACAAAGGAACCTTTTACCTTTCACCCTTTTACACACCGACTGCCCTGCTAACAATCCCTGCCCCCGCCGTGCTCTAGGAACCATTGTGGGAGAATATGTGCCTTCGCTGTATTCATTGAACAGTGTTCTGTTAGTATAATCCTTCCATACAGCTGTCTCTCTTCCCTCATTCCATCCCTTTTGTCTTTACTTGTTAGCAATGTAGGGATATGAATTCAGTGTCAGCAAGGCCGAGTAACTCAATTTAATCGCAAATGAGTAAACGATGCACAAGTGCCTTTTCAGGATGACGAAGGAGAGGCACTTACTTGTTAGACGGAACAAGGACTCTCTCCAGTTCATTTGTGTGTTTAGTACTAAATGCCCTTCTGTTGAATGCCAGGGCTGCCTGGCTCGTCACTGCTGCTGCTGGAGGAAAGGACAATTCCCTTTCGCTTTGTACCTGAGACAAATAGGACTTCAACAAAGGACTCCCGTTGACGTCATAGACGCCAGTGCCCTCTTTCTGAAATGAACAGCGTAGAATACAAAGTTAGGCTAACAGCTGTATGTTCCTTGCTTTGCTGCTTAGTCAAATTGCCGTCAAAGCGAGATTAGCAGTATTTTTCCCCCGTTTCAAAAGATTGTTTTATACTACCTGTCATAAATCTTCTGATCAAATGACTTTGTACATCTGACATTGTGTCATAACTCTGCGTTGACTTTCATCATATCCTCTTTGAAGGACACTAGCCAGCCCCATTGAAACTGAATCAAAACCACAAAATTAGGATTCATGGCTTGACTCTGATATCCACATTGTCATAAACTAAATCATAGACAATTATTTATAAAATGATCCCCTGGAAATCTGTGTTTAGCTGTTGATATTGGTCACGGCCATTTCATTAATCTCTCTCTCTCTCTCTCTCTCTCTCTCTCTCTCTCTCTCCTTCTCTCATTCTCATGTCTCTGTCTCTGTCTCTGTCTCTGTCCTGCTTTCTCTGTCTCTGTCTCTGTCTCTGTCTCTGTCTCTTCTCTGTCTCTCTCGTCTGTCCTCTCTCTCTGTCTCTCTCTCATCTCTCGTCTCTCCTCTCTCCTCTCTGTGTCTCTCTCTCTCTCTCTCTCTCTCTCTCTCTCTCTCTGTGTCATCTCTCTCTCTCTCTCTCTCTGTGTCTCTGTGTGCCCATTAGCACGTCTAACTAGGGTGGTGATTATTCGATAGTCGTTGTGTGATCAGAACACTGACTTTCCATACGCACTGCTGACTGGGCTTTCAGATCCCGTTGCCTTTTTGATCGCTCTCTCTCACACTCTGGCAACTGTCATTCTGATCCCTTTACTCTTTCCGTCTCGCTCCCTCCCCCTTTCTCTCTCTCTCTCCTTCCCCCTTTCCTCTCTCTCTCCTCCTTTCTCTCTCTCTCTCCCCCTTTCCTCTCTCTCTCTCTCCCCTGTCTCTCTCTCTCTCCCCCTTTTTCTCTTGCTCTCTCCCTTACTCTCTTCTCTAATACTGCTCTAAAATGCTGTGTGTTATCAGTGATAAACAGAGTCAGGCCCAGGGTGTGAAGGGGAGAACAATGCCAGTTTGGAAAAGAGTTCTCTCCAAGGATGTGGGGTCCAGGAAAATGTTCTGAGCACTGTCCAAGGTGCTGACGGGGCACATTATGCAAGCACCTCCGTCAAAGGCTGCTAAATATCAGTGGGTTTTTATGGAARCGCTGCTGTCCAAGAGTCTGAAGAATCAGTGAAGACTTGCTATGGTTGCTATGTGTCGTCCGGTATTAATATTATAGATGCACTGTGCAAGGTTCTGTAGAATCAGAAAGAAACTGAAGTTGCTGTAGTCAGGCTGCCTAAATGTTGGATGGGTACTGGAGGGCTGTCCAAGGTCCTGAAAAGCAGTTCTGTATGTAGGTTGTCATGGATGAAAATGTGCTGTCCAAGGTCCTGAAGCTGCAGCAGTGGCTGTGTTGCTGTCTAGTGTGCTGAACCACGGGCTCTAGCTGTTTTGCTGTCCATGGTGCTGAAAGGAGTCTAGACCCCGGATACCCTTTTGTGTCCTTAATGCKCCGGCTTGTTTTCTAGTAGCTGCTGTAGTTTAAAGTGACAGGATGAAAAACATGTTGTCCTACAAGCTTAATTCCTGAACAGATGCTATCAATGCACTTATGAAAATATATTTGTATCACTTTGGAAGTATTATGCCGCGATGGAACTTTTGGGATTAGCCAAATCCTCAAAATGTATGTGGGCTGTTATTACTTTAAGTGCAGCTATTCAAGAGTGCCATCGCCTCGTTCTCATCTGTGTTCTAAAGTTATGTCCAAGAGTCAATCGCAACTACAGTGGCTATTGCCCTCTTCCTTATTTCATGGAGAGATGGTGGGCACTGGGCATCCTCTGGATTCGTACGAAGTCTGGGTTTTTGTAAACGCTCTATAATATGCACCGGTGATGTAATGCGCGTAATCGAGACTAGTGACGAGGCTGAACTACTTTATTGAGGAAACGTGTAGAAAATACATGTTTTCTTGTCAACATACATATTGTCACAGATGACGTGTTGTTTAACAGGGTCAGCCATAGTAGTACGRCGCMCCTGGAGCAAAWTAGGATTAAGTGCCTTGCTCAAGGGCACGTGGGCWGAYTTTTCACCTTGCCGGCTTCCTACGACTGTGATATGCGGTTGCTAATAGGAACGCCTCTGTAAGTCACTCTGGATAAGAGCGTCTGCTTACTGACTGAAACGCCCAATGTAATGAGACGACGTGAGATGACGAGTGGTGTTGGATTCGGACTTGACAGCGTGGAACGACGTGCGTGCTGTTCTTCGACTGACCTAATGCTGTTCTCCCTCCTTTCTTTCCCTCCTTTTCTCTGTCTCTTTCCCCCCTTTTCTCTGTCTCTTTCCCCCCTTTTCTCTGTCTCTTTCCCCCCTTTTCTCTTTCAGTGGTCCTGCTGAACTCTAAAGAAACTCAGGCAGAGCTCGGTTGGACGTCGTACCCCTCCAATGGAGTGAGTGTACCAGTCCGTTGTGTACTTTGAATATGCATTTTTTTACGTGTGTATTTCTGTGAGTGTGTGTGTGCATGTTTGAATGTATGTGCCCATGCATATGTGTATAGTTGTGTGTGCGTGTCAGTGTACATCTACACCCTTTGTGTCATGGAGTAGTCCAGCTTGCTTCTAACTGAGAAC
>NC_036869.1:20983478-20998126 GCF_002910315.2 Salvelinus sp. IW2-2015 | reverse complement strand
CCCCCCCTCCCCTCAGTGGGCACAGTTCCAGGGAGCACGCTTCCCAAATGGACTGTTAGTGGACAGCTGGCCCCACCTCTCTGCCCCTCTGTGCTCCCCCTCCCTCCCCATCCATTCATTCTGCCTCTCTCTGTCCCTCCCTGAACAAAACAGAGCAGAGCTCATCACTACACGCGAATCAATGGCCTAATCCTGGACAGGACGTCCCTGCGCCCACCGTCCCGACACACACAGCCACATAAATTGTCCCTTCCGCTATCGATTTTGGCTTGTAAAAACCACACGCTAACTTATGAATGATGGATAATAGCCAGTGGCGGGAGGTTTTTAAGAACCGCTGAAGATGAAGTGGCTTTTGAAGTCACCGGCTACTCATTTATCTTCCACTCATAAGTTTTATCACTAAAATACAAGACTATGGAGGATTTATTATGCTCTTAATGAATCGATGGGGGCTTGTAAGAGGCCACATGCTAAGTTATGAAGCGGAGATTAATGAACTTGGTCAGGTTCATATGCCACAGCCAGACTGCTTCGGATGACGCGTACGTTTGAAAGTCATTCATACCCGTCTGTCACCAAAACCACAAGGCGTAGGCTAAGATAAACTACCCAGCCCCATGTCGCTGCTATAACCACAGTATGATTTGATTTGATCATATAACGTATGCCATTTCGAAGATCCACAGTCATGCGTGCATGCATTTTACATATGGGTGGTCGCGGGAATCAAACCCACTATCCTAGCGTTTGCAAGCTCTACCGACTGAGCTACAGAGGATCCACAAGTTGACCACGAGTCACAGCTAGAAAGCTAAATGTGTCCCGTGGATCTATAYGGCACCACTGAAGCCAGCGAACCCTTTTTAGAATGAAAGCGTGTCTGAGTCATGTTGTGGCTGTGTCACCATGTGGACTTAGCAGCACCCAGGACCATACTGTGACCAGATGGGCAATTATAACCAGTAAACTGCTTCTTCAACTGGTTGTTCAGTGTAAAAGGTCGATCGCCGTATCAATCCTGACATCGGTTAATGTGCGCGTCAGACCTAAGTATTTCATCATCGCTCATATTTTCCCGACGGGCTGCGACGTGTTCCTGTGCGATGAAGCGATGAGTCGTGCCTGGGATGGCGGGAGGCGTGCGTGGTGGGAGGAGCCTAGCGCTTCAGCACCACGTTCACCAAGCGTCTCCCCTCTTCTCCGTTATGATATAAACGTCCAGACTGATCTCGGATCAGCGTTCCTACCCTCGAGGCGTCATGAGTATAGACCCTCGCCCCTAGTTAGGATGAATGGCCTTAGACAGGATTTTGTCTGACTGTGTGATCTAACCAGGATCACCTCCTGGCTATTGTCATGTCAATTAAACGATACACAATACAGAATCACGGTAATAGATTTCAACATGTTAATTTGTTTGGCTAGCTAATGCAGTCCCGCTAGAGTGTTTAGCAGAGCTTCTCCGCCGCTCGTTYAGCACGGACGGTGAGTCAATTTCACCTGCAGTCCAAAATGACGACGGCCATGTGGGCTCGTCTCCCCTCCAATCTGTTCTTTATTTACCCAGTTCATTCTGGACGTGGCAGCCATTTGCATTTTCCCTCCCCGTAGTGTCAGTGGGCGGCTGTGAGCTGCTTTCCAGCTCTATAGTCTCTGTGGAGGCCCCCGCCACTGTAATTAGTCTCTCTGTGTGGAGATTGAGACACACACATACACACACACACTCTAGTGGCTCATTTACTCCTTCTCAATATCATATCATGTGTGGGTTTGTGTCTGCGGAGAAACATTAACACACACACTGTGAGGCTTGTTTACTCCTCACTAGGACCGAACCCTGGTACCAGACAAAAACCCACACATGATATTTACATGTCTGGGTTATAATGTCTTTCAGATGACCCTCACCAGCTCCCGGGTTTGTCTGTCCCTCTTCCCTTCTCCCAATACCTCTCTGTCACACCCACTATCCCATTACTACTCACGCTCTCTTTCTGCCCCCCCCCCCCCCCCCCCCCCCTTTATCTCTCTCTCCCTCTCTCATACCTCCTTTCCTCCCCATCTCCCAGTGGGAGGAGATCAGTGGCGTGGATGAGAAGTACAAGCCCATCAGGACCTACCAGGTGTGTAACGTGATGGAGCCGGCGTTGCAGAAACAACGCAGACTGCGCTGCAGCTGAGGTGGGTGGCGCGGCGCGGCGGCCAGCGCATCTTCGTGGAGCTGCAGTTCACGCTGCGCGACTGCAACAGCATCCGGGCGTGGCGGGCACCTGCAAGGAGACCTTCAACCCTGCTCTACGTGGAGTCGGACCAAAGACCTGGGCCGGGTGAACCCGCGAGGAGCGCTACACCAAGATCGGACACCATCGCCGCCGACGAGAGCTTCACGCAAGGCACCTGGGCGAGAGGAAGATGAAGCTCAAACACGGAGTGCGGGAGATCGGACACCTGAACCGGAAAGGGTTTCCATTGGCCGTTCCAGGACGTTGGGGGCGTGCGTGTGGCCTTGGTGCGGTGCGGGTGTGTACTACAAGCGCTGCCTGGCCACGGTGCAGAACCTGGCTGTGTTCTCCGATACGGTTGCCGAGGCGGCGTTCGCCACCCTGGTGGAAGTCAGGGCGCTCTGCGCGTCAACAATTCCGAGGTTGACACGGACAGCCCTCCCAGGATGCACTGCAGCGCCGAGGGGGAGTGGCTGGTGCCCATCGGGAAGTGCAGCTGTTCAGCGGGTTACGAGGAGGGCCCACAGCAGCTGTGAAGGTAAGAAATAAGAGAGCGGTGAAGGATTTATGTCAAGTGAATGATGGGAACGAGAGAGGAAGGAAGAGGTTGGAAACAAATGAATGGCAGGGACAATGTTTTGTTCCTAGTTAAAATAAGATAATGTAAGTAAGTAATCACTAGAAATGTTCCATTTTTGACCTCAAGCAGTTCTGTCTGGCTGTTTGAGATATTCCATCAACAACATGTAATCATGTTTGAGGGCAGACAACAGTCTTACATTGTGAAGGGAAATGGGTGAACACGGTGTTATGAGTAGGATGGAGTCAGGCACATGTCCTCAGGTAGTCATTGTATTCACCAAGGCGGCATTTGTATAATATTCATGACTGTAATTGCTTTGAGAATGTGGCACGTGGGCAGTTCACGGCCAACAACACACACACACCACACACCACACACACACACACACACACACACACACACACACACACCACACACCACCACACACACACCACACACACACACACACACACACCACACACACACACCGCCCTTCGGGCCAGTGTAAAGGCAGTGGGTGATTGTTAGCGCCTCTGACGCCAGGAGTAGACATGCTGGTTCATCCTCACACCCAGTGGCTCAGACGGCCATAGCAGAGAGAGCGACTGGTGTGTCTGCCGTCAACTTTCACATCCCATCTTGTGTCTTTGTGTGCAAATAGCCCACAGAGAGAGAGATGAGGGAGACAGAGAGAGACATAGACAGAGAGACAGAGACAGAGACAGAGAGAGAGAGGAGAGAGAGAGAGCCACAGAGACACAGAGAGACACAGAGAGACACAGAGAGACACACAGAGAGACACACAGAGAGAGAACAAATTGCACTTTATGGCAGCGAGGTGTGGGGTCCACTTGCAAAACAAGATTTCATCAAAGTGGACAAACACCCCATTGAAACCCTGCATGCAGAGCTTCTGTAAGATCTCCTACATGTCCAGAGGAAAACTACAAACAATGGCATCAGCGGGCAGAATTAGGCCAATATCCACTAATAATAAAAACTCACAAAAAGAGCAATTAAGTTTGGAAACATCTTAAAAATACAGTGACCCCCTCTCATATCATTACCAAGCCCCTGCAATGCCAAGAGCTGAGCAAGAAAAGAGTCCCCTCATCCAGCTGGTCCTGGGGCTGAGTTCACAAACCTGTTCTACTAACACACTGAAGCCTCAGGACCAGAACATCCAATCAATCAGGATAAAACCAAATTACAACACAGTCAAAACAAAACTACATTGCTTATTTGGGAAACACAAGCACAAACACACAAGCAAAATGCAGTGCTATCTGCCCTAAATCGACGTCACCGTGGCTAAATATTTGACCATGGTTACTGATCAAAACCTTAGAAAAAACCTTGACAAAGTACAGGCTCAGTGAGCACAGCCTTGCCATTGAGAAGGGTGAACACAGGAAAACCTGGCTCCCTGTAGAGAAAGGCTGTGCAACCACTGCACAACAGCAGAAACCTAGACGACAGAGCTGCATTTCCTGACAAAATGTCAAAAATTATAAAACAAAAAAGTGTCATTTTCCCAAATTGAAACCCTTATTCAAGGTTTCAAAGACCTCTCTGATGAGGAGTAGGCTAGCCGTCCTGTGTGGGGAGGACGCAGAGAGCTGTTGGTTGGCAGCGCACTACATTGCTACCTGCCATAAGTGTGAGGGACAGTGTCTGACAGACCAATCAACCTGCACATGTACTCTACTGTATGCTTATATATTATGTTCAATGTATTGGTTATTTTGACACCTTGGTTATTGTTGTTACTGTTGTCGCCATTGACAATTTTGATTTCTCATTTGTATTTATTTTTATATTGTAAATATCCAAAATAAAGCTTTGGCAATATGTACATTGTTACGTCATGCCAATAAAGCGAATGAATTGAATTGAGAGAGAGACTGACAAGAGAGAGGGACTGACCAGAAGAGAGAGAGGGGACTGACAGAGAGAGGAGAGAGACTGACAGAGAGAGAGACAGACTGACGAGAGAGAGAGAGACTGACAGAGAGAGAGAGGAGACTGACAGAGGAGAGAGACGAGACTGACAGAGAGAGAGAGACTGACAGAGAGAGAGAGAGACTCTGACAGAAGAGAGAGAGAGACTGACAGAGAGAGAGAGAGGACAATGACAGAGAGAGAGACACAGAGAGAGAGAGCACTGACAGAGAGAGACAGAGACTGATCCAGAGAGAGAGAGACTGGACAGAGAGAGACAGAGAGATGACAGAGAGAGAGAGAGACTGACAGAGAGAGAATGAGACTGCAGAGAGAGAGAGAGACTGACAGAGAGAGAGAGAGGACTGACACAAGAGAGAGAGAGAGACTGACAGAGAGAGGGACGACTGACTGAGAGACGGAGACTGAGGAACTGAACTGACGACGAGACGGAGACTGCTGAGAGACGGAGACTGACTGAGAGACGAGAGGATACTGAGAGAGCACGAGACTGACTGAGAGAGAGAGGACTGACTGAGAGAGAGAGACTGACAGCAGAGACTGACAGAGAGAAGAGACTGACAGAGAGAGTAGTAAGAGATTGAGGAGACTGATTCAGAGAGAGAGAGAGAGATGAGCACTGACAGCAGAGATAGAGAGAGAGAAGAGACTTGCCTCGAGAGAGAGGGAGATGCTTGACTGACAAAGAGAGGAGAGACTGACTGAACAAGAGAGGGAGATGCTGGAACCTGATAGAGTAGAGGCGAGACTGACTGAGCAGAGAGGGAGACGACTGAGAGCAGAGGGAGATCTGACTGGGTGAGAGAGGGAGACTGACTGCCGAGTTATCTGAGACTTTGAACTGGTAGAGATGGGGAGAGCTGACTGGGAGAGAGGGAGGACTGACTGGCGGGAGACAGGGAAACTGACTTGGGACGAGAGGGATGAACACCCCTGAGAGACTGTACTGACAGTAGGACTCAGAGACTCAGAGCATCAGAGACTGAGAGAGACAGAACTAGAAGACAGAGACTAAGGAGAGACAGAGAGCGGAGAGAGATTGCAGAGACTGAGGGGGATCTGATGAGCTTGTGAATAATGAGGCGGGATAGAGAAAAAATAGTGAGGACACAAGGTTTAAATCTGCGCTTTTTTACTGAGAAAGGTAGTCCCTCAACGGCTGACGGCTTGCTGTTTTTCCTGGTTCAGAATATATGACGTGCTTGTGATCGTGTTTGGATAATGCCCTGTTCCGTTTTAGAATAAGGTGTATTATTTGTTGGGCTGTGGCGTGCTGTTTACATGGGTAGTTGTGTTGTTGTAAGGGAATGGGGAGGGTATCACAGAGAGCAGGTAAGAGCAAGTGAACATGACTCGGAAGGATTAGAGTGAGTAGTAGGGGAGGAGCAGAGGCTATGCAGTCAGGACAAGACAGTCGATAGACGAGAGAGACAATAGATGGCTTCTGCAGTTCAGACAGACCAAAGGCAGAGAGAAGAGACGATTGTTTGTAGAGGATGATGAGAGAGTACGAGTAGGGAGCTTAGCAGTTTCAGACAGACAGACATGAGAGAGAGTAAAGAGGCCTAGGCAGTTCAGACAGAGAGATGAGAGAGGCTAGCATGTCAGACCAACAGAGAGTTAGAGGCTAGCAGTTCATGACAGAGCAGAGAGAGAGGGCTAGGGAGTTCAGACAGACAGATGAGAGTAGGCTAGCATTCAGACAGACAGTGAGAGAGAGGTCTAGCTAGTTCAGACATACAGAGTAGAGAGCTAGCAGATTCAGACTAGACAGAGAGGCTAGCATGTTCACGACAAAGGTACAGAAAGACAGAGAGTGCTAGCTCATTCAGACAGAGACAGACGCTAAGCAGTTCAGACAGACAGACCAGAAGAGTGAGAGTGCTAGCAGTTCCAGACAGGGGACAGAGGAGAGAGAGAGGCAGCAGTCCAGACAGACAGACCGAGGAGGCTAGCAGTTTCAAGGACAGACATACAGCAGAGGCTACAGTGCTTCAGACAGAGAGAGGCTAGCCAGTTCAAGACTAGACCATCAAAGAGAGCAATGTGCTAGTCAGCTTCAGACAGAACAGATCAGCGAGAGGCTAGCAGTTTCAGACAAGCAGATAGGTTCTAGCAGTTCAGAAAGACAAAAAGCAGGAGATGAGGCTAGCGAGTTCTCATGATCAAGAGCATGAGGGCTAGGGCCAGTTCAGGACAGACAGACCAGAAGAGAGGAGGCTTAGCAGTCACAGACGAGAGAGAGAGATGCTAGGCAGTGCAAGACTAGGACGACCAGAGAGAGAGGCAAGCAGATTCAGACAGACAGACAACAGAGATGCTAGCAGTCAGACAGACAGACAGGTAGAGAGGCTAGCAGTTCAGATTCAGCGAGAGACATGCAGGCTAGCCAGCTTCAGACAGAGAGAGAGCGAGAGTGGCTAGCAGTTCAGACAGACAGACAGCACTGAGGCTAGCAGTTCAGGACAGGGACAGAGAGATGAGGCTAGCAGTTTCAGACAGACAGACAGAGAGGCCTACGCCAGTGCTCAGACCCAGAGACGAGGCTAGCAGTTCAGATCAGACAGAGGCGTAGCAAGTACAGAGACAGACATGAGATGAGAGGCTTCAGCAGTTCAGAACAGCACAGATTGAGATGAGGCTAGCAGTTCAGACAGACAGAGTGAGACTGAGGCTAGCAGTTCAGACAGACAGACAGAGCAGAGAGATGCTAGCAGTTTCAACAGCAGAACGAGAGAGGCGAGCAGTTCAGACAGGATCAGAGAGAGAGGCTAGCCAGTTCAGACACGACAGCACGAAGAAGAAGAGGGCTAGCAGTTCAGACAGACCAGAGAGAATTGAGGCCTAGCAGTCAGATCTAAGACAGAGTACAGA
Source organism: Salvelinus sp. IW2-2015 (assembly GCF_002910315.2). Lineage (NCBI taxonomy): Eukaryota > Metazoa > Chordata > Actinopteri > Salmoniformes > Salmonidae > Salvelinus > Salvelinus sp. IW2-2015. The sequence continues at coordinate 20,990,503 of NC_036869.1, read as the reverse complement.
GAGAAGGCTAGCAGTTCAGAAGACAGAGAGTAGAGGCTAGCATGTTCAGACAGACAGACCAGAGACAGGCTAGCAGTATCAGAAGAAGACGGAGAGAGGCTAGGCAGTTCAGATACGAATGTGAGAGAGAGGCTAGCAGTTTTCAGACTAGACAGAGAGAGAGGGCGAGCTCAGTTTCAGATCAACAGTAGAGAGAGGCTAGCAGTCAGACAGACAGAGTCAGAGAGGCTAAGCAGTTCAGACAGACAGTATGAGAGAGAAGAGGGTGCTAGCATGTTTCAGGACAGGACAGAGCATGAGAGCTATGCAGTTTCAGACTAAGAGAAGAGTGGCTAGCAGTTCAGACAGAGAGAGGTTCTAGCAGTTCAGACAGTGAGAGGTCTAGCAGTACAGAGACAGATCAAGAGAGAGAGGCTAGCAGTTCAGACAGACAGGAGAGAGAGGCTTCAGCGTTCAGACAGACAGCAGAGAGAAGAGGCGTAGCAGTTCAGAAAAGACAGAAGACGCAGAGAGGCTAGCCAGTTCAGACAAAGATGAGAGAGCGTGCTAGCCAGTTCAGACAGACAGGACAGGTGAGAGGGCTATAGCAGTTCAGACAGACAGAAGAGAGTTAGCAGTTCAAGTATACAGACACCGAGAGAGGATTGATGTTAGCAGTTTTCAGCAGACAGAGAGAGAGGCTAGCCTAGTTCAGACGAAACAGAGCAGAGAGCACGAGGCTAGCAGTTCAGACAGACAGAGAGAGTATGCTAGCAGTTCCAGGACAGACCACAGAGAGAGAGAGGCTAGCCAGTTCAGACAGAAGACAGAGAGAGAGGCTAGCTTTCAGTACAGACACGACAGAGAGAGAGGCTAGCAGTTTCAGACAGGACAGATGAGAGCGAGGCTAGCCAGTTCAGACAGACAACATGATGAATTGAGGGCTAGCAGTTCAGACACGACAGACAGAGAGTAGAGGCTAGCAGTTCAGATCAGACAGACAGAGAGAGATGAGGCTAGCAGTCAGACAGACAGATAGAGAGATGAGGATGCTAGCAGTTCAGACAAGAACAGAGAGATGACGAGAACAGTCATCTACGTGGTTTTTAGATCGTAGATTTCCTGTTATTCCATCGTTGGGACGGTATGCGGTGCATTCGGCCTTGGTTCCAGTCTCCATCTAGCGGCTAGCCTCCGGTGGTCTCTCAGTCTCTGCTTCTATTCAGTGTCTCAATGGCTCTTTTTGTGAATATTGCAGAGACAGCACTCCCCCACTCCTTCTCCACGGTCGCCCCCCCCAGCAGCATGCACTAGTCGATCAGCTGTTAATGCCTCCCACTCAAACGGTGGATGGAATTAGGCTGGGAATCAACAACGACGGGCATACATCAGACCACACAGCAGCCTCTTCTCCTGTTTATCTTTGTGTGTTGGGGGGGGGGTTCCTAGATATAGACCATTCTATAGGAGAGTAGTGGGCTTTCTGTTTACAATACTTCTTTTTTTTGCTTTTACTTACTGTGTTTAGAAATCTAAACAACTAAGTTTTTTGGCAGTGTGTGTTGTTTGATGTACTTGCTCTTGTTCGTCCTGTCGCTCTTGTTTACATTTGTTGTAGCTTAATTGCGCTGTCCTTTGGTGTGTTTGACCACTCAGTACAGCGTCTTGAATCAGATACTGAACTGGGTTTGAAGAGAGAGACCTTGTTCTGTGGAGTTCTAAAGCTGAGTGTCTGATCACACGGGCTTAGAGCGGTTCCCATCTGTGATTAGGTTTGTTGTGTGTGTGTGTTTGTGTTGTTGTGTGTGGGTTTGTGTGTGTGTGTGTTATTTCTTGTGTGTGCGTGTTGTGTGTGTGTGCTGTTGTTGTGCTGTGTGGTGCTGGTATCAGGAGAGAGGCGTGGTTTAGGGATTCTGCAGTTCTCTAGTCCATTGAGAGGGTAAGACTTATGAGGACATGACAAACCACGTAACTACATTACACACCACACCATCACACACACACACACACACACACACACACACACCTTGTTTCCTTCGTCTGTGTTGGGTGATGTAGAGCTGGTCTCCAGGGAAGCCGTCTGTCTAAGCTTCCAGCCTACTGTAGACCCTCCCTCGCCCCCTACAGTCTACCTCGGCACACAAGTGTGTGTGTGCGCTAGCATGCCTGTGTGTGTGTTTCTGTGCTCTTGTGTGTGTTAGCGTGTGTGTGCGCTAGCATGCCTGTGTGTGTGTGGTGGTGTGTGTGTGCTCTTGTGTGTGTTAGCGTGTGGGTGTACTAGCATGCCTGTGTGAGTGCTGGTGTGTGTGTGCTCTTGTGTGTGTTAGCGTGTGGGTGCGCTAGCATGCCTGTGTGTGTGCTGGTGTGTGTGTGCTCTTGTGGTTTTCCTGTTTTAATCGAGGCTAGGTGCTGTAACTGACTTGGATATAATTACAGAGACGGCGCCTGAAGCGGGTCCTCTTGTCGCAATCTCTTTGCCCCCGTACTCTGTTCTACAGCTTGAGGCCTGTTTACTTACACACTTTCTCACTCCCCAGAGTACTCCCTAAGAGTTCACACTTCATATCTAGTGTACTGCCGACTTCCTCCCCACCTCCTTCATCTTCCCCCTTGGGTTTCTCTCTCTCCTCYTCCCTGTCTCGTTTCTCGCAGTCCCTCTCTCACATCCCATCTTTCCTCTCCGCTGGTCCCACTCTCTCTTCACTCTTAGCCCCACCCTCGTTCCTCCCTCTCTCTCCCTCGTTCCTCCTCCTCTCTCCCTCGTTCCTCCTTCTCGCTCCCTCGTTCCTCTGCTGGGTCCGTGTTGCAGGGTGAGACCGGGTGAGTCAGGTTAACGGGCGTAGATTTTGGGAGGCCAAGAGACACCATTGTGGGCTAGCGCCGGTGAGTGGCCGTATGTTTGTTAGCGCCGCCCCTCTGTCGCTCTCCCTCCTACGTGTCCTCTCTGTACCTCTCTCGCTCTCTTGGGCACTTTCTCTGCTCTCCCTCCACACCTTTCTCCGACTTTCTCTCGCTTTTTTTCCCCTAAGCCCCTCGCTCTTTTCTCTCTCTCTCTGGGCCTCCACTGGCACGATGCCACCCTTTCCCATCTGTTGGAAGTCAGAAAACGGGTGGAGCCTCCCTCCCTCCCACTAATGTTCACTGTCTCTGCGCTCCGTTTCATTAATTCACACGCTGCCGGGAGGAAGACAAACCCTGCGCTTTTTAGTCCAGCATCTGATGTATTTAATTAGCCGGGCCACGTAGACGGCCCGCCGGTAACACGGGCACGGACGAGCACACGGAGGGCCTTGAAATGGCTTGGCAGGTGGCGCGGAATAAAATAGAGTTGGAACAGACCCGACCCGAGGTTTCACCTTCAGCCCTCCTTCACCCGGGAGGAAGAAGAGGGAGAGGGAGGGAGCGAAGAAAGGAACACGGAAGGGGATATGAAGAAGATGGAGGGAGGGAAACAAAGGGGCTAGGAACCAGGGAAGTAGATAATATAGAGGAGGGAGGGGGGAGAGATGGAAGGTAACGATGGAAGAGCGGGAAATGCCTTTTTTGTTCTTCCGCCCAACAGGTGTTACCACTGCAGAAAGGGGTAGTTGACTCCAGTGCTTCCCACGGTCGTGTCACGTTGGCTGGACGTCCTTTGGGTGGTGGACCATTCTTGATACTCGCGGGAAAAACTGTGGAGCGTGGGAAAACCCAGCAGCGTTGCAGTTCTTGACACAAACCGGTGCGCCTGGCGCCGACTACCATACCCTGTTCAAAGGCCACATACATCTTTTGTCTTGCCCGTTCTCCCTCTGAATGGCACACATACACAATCCATGTCTCAGTTGTCTCAAGGCTTAAAAATCCTTCTTTAACCTGTCTCCTCCCCTTCATCTACACTGATTGAAGTGGGTTTAACAAGTGACATCAATAAGAAATCATAGTTTTACCCTGTCAGTCTGTCATGGAAAGAGCAGGTGTTCCTATCAATCAATCAAATGTATTTATAAAGCCCTTCTTACATCAGCTGATGTCACAAAGTGCTGTACAGAAACCAGCCTAAAACCCCAAACAGCAAGCAATGCAGGTGTAGAAGCACGTTCCTAATGTTTTGTACGCTCAAGGTAGACTAGTTTCATAAATTGAACAGTTATATCATGATTTATGACATATTTACAGGTTCCATTTCGCTAATGATCAGATAAATGGCTACAGTCTATTGTATGAAGAACGTTCATTGCGGTTTTAAAGTTTATGTCCAGTGTTTTCTTTGGACCTGAAACGATTTCAACGGAAAGAGATGACCCAGGCGTTTGATACGTTAAATCACTAGATAATTGTCCGGACTGATTTTGCGCGTGTACGTGTGTGTGCCAGCATTGCGTGTTCTCTGCGTCATAACTCTTTGAGCACGCTGTTCTGAGAGACGTCGGTCCAACGCGTACGTCACACACAACCCTTCCACGCACCGCAGCGAGACGTGAGCCGAGGATGCCTCCTGACTGACCCAGAGTCACCTTACCCGTGTCCTGACTCAACAACATCAGTCGGTTAACACTGGTCTAGAATCAGATTGCGTATAACTCATAACAAGCTGTGTCCTGTCCGTGTTAAATCAATCCCATTGTGCTAACCTGGCACTCCYCTGCTACTAAGTAACCAACAGTAGGGACCAGAAGTATTGAAATAGACTGTTAGTACGCACCAACACGTGCATGCAATGTGTGTGGGAGTGTGCATGCCTGTGTTGTTTTGGGAGTTTGTGCGTGCGTGTGCGTGTGTGTGTGTGCGCGTGCGCGTGCGTGTGTGTGCGCGGAGAGTGTGTGTGTCGCCAGGCTGCGTCTGGGTCTCTGTGTTGTCAACTCCGCTAGGTTGCAGGGGGTTTTCTCTCCCAGCCCCCCTCACTGTGTAGGAAGGCTGCTCGGCCAGCTTGCCTTGGCACCGCTCTGACGCCTCGTTTTGTCGTCATTTGTCAACCCCACCCAAAGAAAATGGATGACATTTCCACAGACACCTGCGTCTCTATTTGGACACACCACACACACACACACACACACAACACACACACACACACACACACACACACACACACACACACAACACACACCCCACCACAACCACACAACACACACACACACACACACAACCACACACACTACACACACACACGAACACACAGACACAACACACACACAGGATGAGACAGCTCGCACACGTTCATTACACACATGCGTACGCACAAACACAATGGCACATATGCATGCCACGACTCTGGCTACTACAGACTGACTACCATGCTGTTCCTTTAACTCACACCATCTGTTTCTGTCTCTGTCATCTACTAGCTGACACACACACACACACAGTATGCAGCGGTGTGTGTGTGTGTGTCATGATTGACACCCTGAGGGGAATGTTATCAGTGACATTTCCAGTGCGGCGTCGGTATAAGGAGCTCCTATCCGAGCCCTCAGGTTAATGTAGGTCGGCTGTCACACTGAGAAATGGGGAGGCGAGGGAGGGAGGGGAGGGAGGGAGGAGGGAGGGGAGGGAGGGAGGGAGGAGGGAGAAGGTGAACACCTTAGGTATATACTATCAATGTGACGGACTAGAGAACCCCTCTACTCAAGTCTCTCCTCCTCTCTCCTCTTGTTCTCTTTTATTCCTGCTTCCTCTTTCATGCCACGTGCACCTCCTTTCTTTCCTCTACCTTATATATTCTCCTCCCCTCTCCCCCCCCCCCCTCTCTCCTCCCCCTGGTGCCCCTGTGTCTAGTGTCGACTCCAGTCAGCAGCAGTCTCAAAGGTCACCTCCCTCAAGGGGCTAGAGGGGCATACACAGCCAGGGGGGGTTAAATGTCTCCTCCCTCCCTACAGAGTGTACACTATCACTGTCCCCTCAGAGCCCCTGGCCGCCTAGTCTTCACATAGTCTGATTCAGCTAGCCTCGAGAGGGAAGGAGGGTAATTCGGGTGTGGTGTGTGTGTGTGTGGTGTGTGTGTGTGTGTGTGGTGTGTGTGTGTCGTGTGTGTGTTGTGTGTGTGTGTGTGTGTGTGTGTGTTGTGGTGTGTGTGTGTGTGTGTGTGTGTGTGTGTGTGTGTGCTGTGTGTGTGTGTGTGGTGTGTGTGTGGTGTGTGTGTGTGTGTGTGTGTGTGTGAGATGACTCTGCAACCCACCAACTCCAAAATCTAATTTTAAATCCTCTGATGCAGCATGACTATCGCTGAGACACATACACAACCCACATACACACACAACATACGCACCCACACACACCCAGGCAAAACACACCCATATACACACACCCGATATCTACACCTGCTCAGCACAGCAGACGCTGGTATCATCCCCACACACTCTCACACGCTAATGTCTGACACCCTGTTCTGTCTTTGTTATCTTCTGCTCACTTGTGGGAGGCTGACACCGAATACCTGTCATCCGTTACAATGTAAATGTACTGTTGAATGAGTTATTTCCACTCGGTATCATCCAACATATTGGGCCTGGTGTGTGCCTCAGTTGTGATGCTGGGATGGGCGTAGCTCTGAGCAGTGAACTGTTTCTATGTTTATACACACATCACACACACAACACAGGGCCACTGAAACACCACATACAGTACAGTCGTGGCCAAAAGTTTGTGAGAATGACCACAAATATTAAATTTTCACAAAGTTCTGCCGGCCTTCATTTGGTATGATGGCCAATTTGCATATACTCCAGAATGTTATGAAGAGCGATCATTATGAATTGCAATTACTTGCAAAGTCCCTATTTGCCATGCAAATGAAACTGAATACCCGAAAAAACATTGCCACTACATTTCAGCCCTGCCACAAAGGACCAGCTGACATCATGTCAGTGATTCTCTTGTGTAACACAGGTGTGAGTGTTGACGAGGACAAGGCTGGAGATCACCTCTGTCATGCTGATTGAGTTTGAATAACAGACTGGAAGACTTCAAATGGAGGGTGGTGCTTGGAATCATTGTTCTTCCTCTGTCAACCATGGTTACCTGCAAGGAAACACGTGCCCATCATCATTGCTTTGCATAAAAAAAGGGAT
>NC_036869.1:20942491-20981414 GCF_002910315.2 Salvelinus sp. IW2-2015 | reverse complement strand
GGGATGGTATCTAAATAACTGTAACGGATTACATTTAGAAAGTAAACTACCCAACCCTGCAGGCATGCTTCCATGGTGGCCTCTAATAGAGTGTGGGATGTGTGGTAGTTACCGTACCACCCAACACACTTGTTTGACTCTGTTATCCCTCTTTTAGAGTTCCTGAGCATTTGCATCCTGAGTATTTACTACCACATTGCCAAACATGTTTTCTCCCACCCAATTAAACCTGAGATTGTTACTGTACACACGAAGGAATGTTGTTCACTGAGGTAGTGACAGAAATTATCTGGTCATTTGTCCATCATTTTTGTCCTTTGTGTGCTGCTTTATATAAATTGAGCTCTTATGAATGAGACGCCAAACACCATATCATAGAAGAATCTGAACACACAGCTTCATTGAGAAGAGTAAGCTTATGTGTACACAGTACACCAGTTGTGCTATGACACTTGGACTAATACACAGACATCAGTTGTCATAACACAGTGGACTAAGATACCAGTACACCAAGTTGTCATAACACTGGGACAGGTAAAAGCACCAGAGCACAACACAGTTTGTCATGACAACGGTGGAGATGAGTGGGACTAGAGAACTGGGGACAGATTACTACAGGTACACCAGATTGATTGACACTGGTACTGGGGATGTAAGGCAACGTATCCGGCGATTGTCATAACACGGACTGGTAATGTGCACAGTACACCAGTTTGTGACCTAGAGCACTGGACTAAAACACAGTACACCAGTTGTCATTAACACTGGACTAAAACACAACACACCAGGTTGTCATAACACTGCGGACTTAAAAACAGCAGTTGGTACATCCAGTTGTCGGAGTAACACATGGGACTAGGGGGGTCAGTACACGAGTTGAGACCACTCAGGGTCAGAGCACTTGAACTAAATACACAGTACACCAGTTGGTTCTGGTGTACGACTGGGACTAGAGAAGACGACAGGGTACACAGTTGATGATGAAACTGGGAGGCGAGAAACAAACACACCAGTTTCATGAGCACGTTGGACTAGGATACATCTACGTACACCGGAGCGTTGGATTCGATAACGGCTTTGGGACTAGATAAGCACAGGTAAACTCAGGTATGTCGATAGAACTCTGGACTAATACGAACAATGGGAGTGGGACACCAGTTGGTCATAAACTCTGGGATAATCTCAGTGGGACTAGTGACACAGTACACCAGTTGTCATAACAATGAACTAATAAGGGGGAAAAAAGTCTGTTGTAAACTTGAATGCCTTCAACTGAAAATTGTCTTCCGATTTAACCCAACCCCTACCAGTCCAAAATTGTAATCAGCGACGTAACTTTTGGATTACCCAAATTCAGTAACATAATCTGATTACTTTCTGTTACTTTTGAATTACTTTACCCTTAAAGGGATAGTTCACCCAAATTACAAAATTACACATTGTTCCCTTACCCTGTAAGCAGTTTATGGACAAGGTATGACAGCAATCCATGCTTTGGTTTAGTTTCCCTGACACTGGTTCCAAATGCTAAGATTTTAGAATTTGTGGCACAAATCSCATTCACGTCCTGGTACCAAAATGTGCATTTTTCGCACATTATTAGAAGAAGACAAAAAGGATCCATCAAACACATTTGGTGTGTCATCATAGTAGTCTCTGACTTGGTGTCAGACTCACTCAGGTGGAACAACWGGCACCTTTTWATTTATTTATTTCACCTTTATTTAACCAGGTAAGCCAGCTGAGAACAAGTTCTCATTTACAACTGTGACCTGGCCAAGATAAAGCAAAGCAGYGCAWCAAAAAACAACAACACAGAGTTACACATGGAATAAACAAACGTACAGTCAATAACACAATACAAAATCTATATACAGTGAGTGCAAATGGAGTGTGTGCACCTTTTTTCAATGCTGAATTGAATGTCATTGAGGAAACAGAAAGGTGTCAAAGTATTTTTTCATTAATATTCTTTCTGAATTTAAAAGTKATCTTAGAAGTAATCRAGTTTTTTGTTGTTTCTGGTAACGTAACAGATTACAGTTATATTTTGGGGGGTAATCCGATTACATTTAACTGATTACAGGGTTGGGGAGAAATCAGTTACTCCCCAACCCTGCATGCGGGTACGTGTGTTTGCTTATACAGTACCAGTCAAAAGTTTGGACACACCTACTCATTCAAGGGTTTTTCTTTATTTTTACTATTTTCTACATTGTAAAATAATACTGAAGACATCAAAACTATGAAATAACACATATGGAATCATGTAGTAACCAAAAAAGTGTTAAAAAATTCCAAATACATTTTAGACTTTAAATTCTTCAAAGCTTTGCACACTCTTGGCACTCTCTCAACCAGCTTCATGAGGTAGTCACCTGGAATGCATTTCAATTAACAGGTGTGCCATGTTAAAAGTTAATTTGTGGAATTTCTTTCCTTCCTAATGCGTTTGAGCCAATCCGTGGTGTTGTGACAAAGTAGGGGGGTAAACAGAAGATAGCCCTATTTGGTAAAAGACCAAGTCCATATTATGGCAAGAACAGCTCGAATAAGCAAAGAGAWATGACAGTCCATCATTACTTTAAGACATGAAGGTCACTCAATCCGGAAAATGTAAGAGGACCACCACAGGAAAGGAAGACCCAGAGTGCTAAATCAGATGACCTGGCCTCCACAATCACCCGACCTCAACCCAATTGAGATGGTTTGGGGTTAGTTGGACCGCAGAGTGAAGGGAAAGCAGCCAACAAGTGCTCAGCCTATGTGGGAACTCCTTCAAGACTATTGGAAAGCATTCCAGGTGAAGCTGGTTGAGAGAATGCCAAGAGTGTGCAAAGCTGGTTGGCTACTTTGTTAGGCATAAACACACACCTGTTTTTCTTTAATTCTCCCTGTGTGTCTACAATCTCCTCTGTGACCACTCACAACACAGGTTGGTTACAACATCTGTCTGACTTGTGCCAGAGAATAGGTGATGCCAAGGCTGTTTGACATGGCAAGCCCTCAAGTATTCTGTTGATCAGATCAAATAGCGATTTCATGCTTTTTTAGTGACACTAGCTAGCCTGACCTAGTTTTGTTTATGACTACCTCTGGCAGGCTACCTTTGTATACTCTACACACGCAATTTGAGTTTGGGGGGGGGGGGGGAATGGAGACATTAGGTCCTGTGTGTGTGATGGTGATGAGTGTGTGGCTGGGTGGGCGCCAAGCACAGTGCCCCTGTTCAGTGAGCCATCAGATAAAGAAGGTGAGGTGGTGCCAGATGTACTCTATATCCAGAGCAGGAGTACACCCTTTGAACAAAAGTGTTCCAAAAGGTTCTCTTGGCTGTCCCCATAGTACAAGGTTCCCACTGGCGTCACACACACAACGAATATGTGCCCCTAAGTTTTCTGAGCAAAAGAAATTAAAGACAGCAAGTTATTTTAATTCCGAAAATCTGTTCCAAAGTACTCACGCATAATAAAAATATTTATGTGATCGCTTATAAATGTAAGCAAGGTTTTGGTGATTATGTTTTAGTAAAATATTATATATGTTTGGGCTTAGTGCAGTCAATTTGCAGTGTACAAATTATGACAATCCGCTCAAGAAATAATTGTCCTGCGGCTGAATCTAAACTCTCACTGTAACTGCGTTTATTTTTCAGCAAACTAAACATATGTAAATATTTGTATGAAAATAACAAGATCAACAACTGAGAGATAAACTGAACAAGTCACAGACATGTGACAACAGAAATGGAATAATGTGTTCCTAAAAAAGGGGGGGTCAAAATCAAAAGTAACAGTCAGTATTGGTGTGGTCACCAGCTGCATTAAGTACTGCAGTGCATCTCCTCCTCATGGACTGCACCAAATTTGGCCATTCTTGCTGTGAGATGTTACCCTACTCCTTCCACCAAGGCACCTGCAAGTTTCCGGACATTTCTGGGGGAATGTCCCTAGCCCTCAGCCTCCGATCCAACAGGTCCCAGACATGCTCAATGGGATTGAGATCCGGGCTCTTCGCTGGCCATGAGCAGAATACTGACATTCCTGTCTTGCAGGAAATCACGCATAGAACAAGCAGTATGGCTGGAGGCATTGTCATGCTTGAGAGTCATGTCAGGATGAGCCTGCAGGAAGGGTGCCACATGAGGAGGAGGATGTCTTCCCTGTAACGCACAGCGTTGAGATTGCCAGCAATGACAACAAGCTTAGTCCGATGACCTGTGACACACCTCCCAGACCATGACGACCCTCCACCTCCAAATCGATCCGCTCCAGAGTACAGGCCTCGGTGAATGCTCATTCCTTTGACGATAAACGTGAATCCGACCATCACCCCTGGTGAGACAAACCGGACTCGTCAGTGAAGAGCACTTTTTGCCAGTTCTGTCTGGTCCAGCGACAGTGAGTTTGTGCCCATAGGCGACGTTGTTGCCGGTGATGTCTGGTGAGGACCTACCTTACAACAGGCCTACAAGCCCTCAGTCCAGCTTCTCTCAGACTATTGCGTACAGTCTGAGCACTGACGGAGGATATGTGCGTTCCTGGTGTAATCGGGCAGTTGTTGTTGCCTTCCTGTACCTATTCCGCAGGTGTGATGTTTGGATGTACCGATCCTGTGCAGGTGTTGTTACACATGGCCTGCCACTGCAAGGATGATCAGCTGTCCATCCTGTCTCCCTGTAGCGCGTGTCTTAGGGGTCTCTACAGTACGGACATTGCAATTTATTTCCCTGGCCACATCTGCAGTACTCATGCCTCCTTGCAGCATGCCTAAGGCACGTTCACGCAGATGAGCAGGGACCCGGGTGTTTTTTCAGAAGTCAGTAGAAAGGTCTCTTTAGTGTCCTGAGTTTTCATAACTGTGACCTTAATTGCCTACCGTCTGTAAGCTGTTAGTGTCTTAACGACTTTCCACAGGTGCATGTTCATTCATTGTTCATTTGTTCATTGAACAAGCATGGGAAACAGTGTTTAAACCCTTTACAACGAAGATCTGTGAAGTTATTTGGATTTTTACAAATGATCTTTGAAAGACAGGGTCCTGAAAAAGGGACATTTCTTTTTTTGCTGAGTTTAGTTGAAGATCCCTGTCATAGGAGAACCGTTTTTGCTTCCAGGTAGAACACTTTTGCATTACATGTAGACCCCTCTGTGTAAAGGGTTCTACATGGAACTCAAAAGGTTCTACCTGGAACCAAAAGGGTTCTACCTGGAACCTAAAATGGTTCTTCAAAGGGTTATCCTAATGGGACAGCCGAAGAACCATGGTATCAGGTTCTACATAGCACCTTTTTTTCTAAGAGCGTAGTCATCCTCTGTGTTCCCCGATAGGAAAGTGTTGTTATGCGTCATGTGTGCCAATTGCTACTAGCTAGACTATCACTAGTTAACAAATATCAAACCAGAACAGGGTTAACTTTGGAAAATCTGCCTCATTTACTAAAACAAGCATTGGGACCGCAGGCCGGTAGTTTGAGACTCTCTGATCTAGGCTAAGGATAGTTAACTAGGCTAATGGTGTGTTCAGATGGTTCATGGGATTTCGTCTCTACCAGTCGATGAAGTCATAACTACCACATAAATGCATTTGATTGATTTTGAATTCAGAACAACTCTTCAACAAATGTGATTTGAGCTAAGCTACCTAATAAGAAGTTAATTTGCTTGCATTGACAATTTGTCAAACCATATTTTACATTTTAGCAGACGCTCTTATCCAGAGCAACTTACAGAAACAATTAGGTTTAAGTGCCTTGCTCAAGGGCACATTGGCCGATTATTCACCTAGTTGGCTCGGGGATTTGAACCAGTGCTCTTTTGGTTACYGGCCCAACGCACTTAACCGCTAGGCTAGCTGCTGCCCATATAGACCATATAGGTCAAACTAGCTTAAAAAAAGTGAAAAATCGTGAAGATGACTGATAATAATAATAAAATCTTACTGAAAGCTTATGTTAATTGGTTTGATTGTAATGGCTCCATTGGGTGAACTATCCCTTTAATATTACACTATTTAATTTAGTCTGTAATATCTTTCTCATTGCCATGTGGAATAAAACAAAAATACAGTATTTCGATAATTCTCATTTTGTTATTATACTGTCTACCGATAAACAAATGTTTTCATTTACATACTATAATCTTGTGGATTTGAGTAGCAGCAATCTGATTGGTCAGTAAGAGGTGTATGGGTGCARGATGTGAACAAGATAGATGAGTATAACCCTCACAAGGCTGCCGGCCCAGACGGCATCCCTAGCTGCGTCCTCAGAGCATGAGCAGACCAGCTGGCTGGAGTGTTTACGGACATATTCAATCCCTCCCTATCCCAGTCTGCTGTCCCCACTTGCTTCAAAATGTCCACCACTGTTCCTGTACCCAAGAAAGCAAAGGTAACTGAACTAAATGACTATCACCCCGTAGCACTCACTTCTGTCATCATGAAGTGCTTTGAGAGGTTAGTTAAGGAGGATCATATCAGCTCTACCTTACCTGCCACCCTAGACCCACTTCAATTTGCTTACTGCCCCAATAGATCCACAGACGATGCAATCGCCATTGCACTGYACACTGCCCAGTCACATCTGGACAAGAGGCATACCTATGTAAAAATGCTGTTCATTGACTATAGTTCATCATTCAACACCATAGTACCCTCCAAACTCATCATTAAGCTTGGGGCCCTGGGTCTGAACCCCGCCCTGTGCAACTGGGTCCTGGACTTCCTGAGGGGCCGCCCCCAGGTGGTGAAGGTAGGAAGCAACACCTCCACTTCGCTGATCCTAAACACAGAAGCCCCACATGGGTGCGTGCTCAGCCCCCTCCTGTACTCCCTGTTCACTCATGACTGCGTGGCCATGCCTGCCTCCAACTCAATCATCAAGTTTGCAGACGACACAACAGTAGTAGGCCTAATTACAACAATAATGAGACAGCCTACAGGGTGCACTGGGAGAGTGGTGCAAGGAAAATAACCTCTTACTCAACGTCAACAAAACAAAGGAGCTTGCATGGTGGACTTCAGGAAACAGCAGGAGGCTGAAGAATTTGGCTTGGCCCCTAAAACCCTCACAAACATTTACAGATGAACAATTGAGAACATGCTGTTGGGCTGTATCACCGCCTGGTACGGCAACTGCACCGACCGCAACCACAGGGCTCTCCAGAGGGTGGTGCGGTCTTCCCAATGCATAACCGGGAACAAACTACCTGCTGTCCATGACACCTACAGCACCCGATGTCACAGGTAGGCCAAAAAGATCAAGTACAACAACCACCCGAGCCACTGCCTGTTCACCCTGCTATCATTTAAAACATGTATTTAACCTTTATTTAACATCCAGAAGGCGAGGTCAGAACAGGTGCATCAAAGCCGGGACCGAGAGACTGAAAAACAGCTTCTATCTCAAGGCCATCAGCCTGTTAAATAGCCATCACTAGCCGGCTTCCACCCGGTTACGCAACCCTGCACCTTAGAGCCTGCTGTCCTATAAACATAGAATTGGAATCACCTACCACTATAATAATTGAACACTAGTCACTTTAATAATGTTTACATACTGCTTTACTCATCTAGCATCTACCAAATACTAATTGAGTGTATGTAAACTTCTGACYCACTGGGAATGTGATGAAAGAGTTTTAAGCTGAAATAAATAATTCTCTCTACTACTATTCTGACATTTCACATTCTTAAAATAAGGTGGTGATCTTAACTGACCTAAAACAGGGGATTTTTACTAGGATTAAATGTCAGAAATTGTGAAAAACTGAGTTTAAATATATTTGGCTAAGGTGTATGTAAACTTCCGACTTCAACTGTATATACTGTATTCTATTCTACTGTATTTTTGTCATTGCTCTATCTAATATKTATATATTTCTTAATTCCATTATTTTACTTTTAGATTTGTGTGTATTTCTGTGAATTGTTGGATACTACAGACCTGTTGGAGCCAGGAACACAAGCATTTCGCTACAGCCTGCTAAATAACATCTGCTAAATATGTGTATGTGACCAATACCATATGATTTGATTTCTAGCAGGGTTGATCTCTGAGTTTACAGAAGAGGCTCAAATGACCATCCCATGTCCAACTGGCCGCCCGTGTGACTGGCTACCCTCCCAGGGGGCAGTGGGGCCATGGAGTGACTGACCTCCTATAGGTATTACACATTGATGTGTAATCATCGCTGATGGTTAACTGCTCGCTGCGTAATCACGGCAGCAAGGACACTGTCTCTTGAACCTATTTTGTGTACTGGATTACTATATAGACTTTGTAGCCATAAACTTGTTATTCCGCAGCGACCATGGATGACACATACCTGCAAAACAAACCCAGGACACATACCTGCAAAACAAACCCAGGGTGGGATATTTGAGTTTTGACATCTTGATTGGTCACCTTGACAGGATCAGGTTATTGCAAGGTTAATGGCATGACAAATGGGTCAGTTTTTCTGCAATCTACACTGTGGTGGGTCCTGGTGAAGACATGAATCTACACTGTGGTAGGTCCTGGTGAAGACATGAATCTACACTGTGGTGGGTCCTGGTGAAGACATGAATCTACACTGTGGTGGGTCCTGGTGAAGACATGAATCTACACTGTGGTGGGTCCTGGTGACGACATAAATCTAGACTGTGGTGGGTATTGGTGAAAACATGAATCTACAACTGCTGGTGGGGTCCTGGTGAAGACATGAATCTACATCGTGGTGGGTCTGGTGAAAACACGAATCTACACTGTGGTGGGTCTGGTGAAGACATGAATTAACACTGTGGTAGGGTCTGGTGAAAACATGGAATCACACTGTGGTGGGTCTGGTGAAAACATGAATCTACACTGTGGTGGTCTGGTGAAGACATGAATCTACACTGTGGTGGGTCCTGGGGAAAATGATCTACACTGGTGGGCTGTGAAGACATGAATCTACACTGTGGTGGGTCTGGTGAAAACATGAACTACACTGTGGTGGGTCCCTGGTGAAGACATGAATCTACACTGTGGTGGGTCCTGGTGAAGACATTAATCTAGCCTGTGATGGATCCTGGTGAACATGAATCTCGAAACTGTGGTGGGTCCGGTGGAAGAACATGAAATCTACACTGCGGTGGGTCCCGGTGAAGACATGTTGTTTTAAAGCGCTCATTCTGTCAACAACAGGCTTATCAGTGGACCCTTCAATTACTCTTTTTCCTGAATGCCTTGTGTGTGTGTGGTGTGTGTGTGGTGTGTGTGTGTGGGTGTGTGTGTGTGTGTGTTGTGTGTGTGTGTGTGTGTGTGTGTGTGTGTGTGTGTGTGTGTGTGTGTCATCTGATGATCCCTGTCAGGGTATCTTGTCATGTGATAATAGCTTCTCATGTCTTCTGAAACTAGAGTCATTATGCCTCCTACTGGTTACAGGGCTGCTACCCGTGCAGGGCCGTATTCATAAAATGTCTGAGAGTGAAGTTTGGGGGCTGATCTACAAAACTAGAGTTATTATGCCTCCTACTGGTTACAGGGCTGCTACCCGTGCAGGGCCGTATTCATAAAATGTCTCAGAGTGAAGTTTGGGGGCTGATCTACAAAACTAGAGTTATTATGCCTCCTACTGGTTACAGGGCTGTTAGCCCGTGCCGGGCGGTATTCATAAAATGTCYGAGAGTGAAGTTGGGAGAAGATTTGCCTTTTTAGATCACAGCACAAGATTAGATGGGCAGCGGGGMCCTGATCCCAGATCAGCACCCCTATTCTGTGATGCTTCATGAATACGGGCCCTGGCTCAAATTAATCCACTTTGGATTTAACATTCAAAGTATCCTTTGCCCCCAAATGACGGATTCCACACAAGACATATTGGCTGTTGGGTACGTGTAACAGTAGCACCACCCAATGGATTAGTGGCCTATTCATTCCACTTGTGACAGAAATCAGCCAAGTCACTAGTATTATATTATGTTAACATGCTTCCAAAATTAAACATTGTTTGTCCGGCTCAGTCAATTATATCCTGTTTAATCTAAAACATAAAGTTAACTATGTACAATTATTTCTTAAATATATACATATTTTAAACCTTTATTTAACTAGACAAGTCCGTTAAGAACAAGTTCTTATTTACAATGACAGCCTACACCGGCCAAACCCGGACGACGCTGGGARAATTGTGCGCCGCACTATGGGACTCCCAATCACGGCCGGTTTTGATACATCCTGGAATCGAACCASGGTGTCTGTATTTTATTTGTTACCTTTATTTAACTAAACTTTATTTAACTAACTATTTAACTGTAGTGACGCCTGAGATGCAGTGCCTTAGACCGCTGCGCCACTCGTTAGCCTTATAATAGTGAAGTATAGCTTTGTTGCACCTTAAATACAAAATGCAGTGGCATTTTCTGTTTCTGTTCTCTTTTCTGTTTCCCGTCTCTGTTATTTTATTGAGCAACAATCCAAATATATCATCTACATTTGCAGCCTCAAAACATTTGATACAAAATTACCCGACACAGTTACATCATCACCACAGAATCACCCGCCTCAACTAGGCTATGCAACAGAATAGAAACAGGAAGCAATATCGACAGGCTGATTTATTTTTATGTGGCTGTCATATTTCATTTGAACCATTAGACTTCCGTTGTTGCAATTGCCTGAAGTTAATACAGAATCGTCGTGAAAAGCCTAAAGTATAGCCAGACATCAGCTGTTGTTTTGTCTCTCTTATATAATAATTTACGTGCTTAAGATGACTTCCATCTACAAAGACAATGACCCACATTCTTTGGAGCTTGTGGAAGATCTTGGTCAAGATAACAGTCAAGAGGAGTTGGACTTTTCTTACCTGTTTTTGTACAACCCATCTGACGACTTTCGCGTGATTGAAGGTAAGAGCATCTTCCTGAAGTGCCGCCAAGGGCAATCAATCAATAATGTATGTTTAGAGTTTACAACAATTAGATGTTAATTCAGGATAACAAAAATAACCAAGGTAGCCTAATCACATAATCAKATTTTGTACACTAGCCTACTCAGAAAAGATGGAAGATKTTAGMATATTCACATGAAAATCTGTCGCCTRAAGACTCTGGTAGTCCAGTTTCTCTTTGATTATGCCTGCACATCCTGGTTTACCAGGAGCCCCAAACATTAACAAAAAAATAAGCTATCAGCCAATAAAGCTTGTAAGATTTGTAGTTAAAGTCCACCCTCATACTTATCTGGAGGTTGAGCATTTCTTTCGTCTCTATCTCTGTAACGTTTCTATATCGATGTAATTGTATACGTATTTATGTACAAATAGGGACCACAATGGAAATAAGTCCCAGACTCAATGTATATATATATKTATTTGTTTAACTGACARACAAAATCAATCRATCGATCAATCCAAACTGTGCAGAGCATCTTCCTGAAGTGCCGTCAAGAGCAATCAATCAATCATTTATGTTTAAATTGGAGTTTACAACAATTCGATGTTTATTCGTGATTTAAAAAACAAAAGTAGCCTAATCACATAATCATATTTTGTACACTAGCCTAGTCAGAAAAGACTACAGTCACAAACCGAAATGTGATAGAATACATTTTAATAGCTTTGACATGCTGGTCTGTGGTCTCCACTGTTCAAATTCATGCATGGCTTTGTGATTTAGTTTATATTTAGGGACAGATCATAATTTACTGTGAGGGGTGGTCCAAAATGGGGGAGGGCTGTCAAAAAATGTTTTTTGCTTTGGGGAGGGTTGTGTGGTTTTTTGGGGGGGCACAGGGGAGGGTAGTGTGTTTTTCCCTGGTTTACTCGCTCTTCTGCTCATATTTCCCCTTAACAACAATGGCTTTTACTTTTGATATTACCCTAATAAAGTTTACAATAGTTTGTGAAGGTTTGGTAGGATGTGGCTATTATTAAGCTTTAGCTACTGCAGGCCTATGATATGAAGGCAGTGTGCCCCGGACCTCCAACTGACTCCCACAGTTTAACTTGAGGTGAGGAAGACTGTTTCAGGCCTACCAGAGTTACTCCTATAATCTAACAACATAATGCTTATCTTTATACAAAATATTTCTGATAGAAAATGAACCAATTACCCTGTTTCTGTACATCTATGTCTGTATAGCAGACACAGTAGACAATCTGACATAAAGAAATGTGTGTCGTAGCATGCCACCAGCATATCTCTCTCTCCTTCTCTCTGGGGTTAGGCCTAAGCTTTTCTTCCGTTATATATTTATTTTATATTATTAAAATATAATGAAATTCATACAGTGGACACTAACCCCTGGGATAGGCCTATGCATGCGATGCTCGGACAGCTGAACCGTGAGGTGGACAATTTATTGTTTTAGGAAAGTAACCAAAAACAAAACAGAAAAATAGGCTATAAAGTTTTGCATATGCTACACATCGAAACACAAGGAATAGTGTTTTTGTAATTTGTTATAGGCTGTTTTTAAGTATACGTAAWTGWRGCTCATTTGGGCAACGCCCCTTGKTTATTGATGGTGCTGGCTGCCACAGGGTGGATCTGAATGCATATGGATGTACATTACATTTTTCAAATGTTCGGTAATTTAAAATCTTCGCTGTCATGTTGTACGCCTCCAAATTTTCCGAAAGGAAACTCTGAAATGGCATATTCTTTTTGGAAGATTTTWGAATATTCGCATGAAAATCTGTCGCCAGTTGGATGGAAACCTATAGACCCCSTAAAGACTCTGACAAGTACGCTAGTCCAGTGTCTCTTTGATTATGCTGCACATCATGGTTCACCAGCAGCCCCAAATATCAGCCAAACCAGCTTGTAAGAACTGTACTTAAACTCCCCCCTCAAACTCATCTGGAGGTTGAGCATGTTTTCCTCTCTATCTCTGTAATGTGTCTCTATCTCTGTAATGTGTCTCTATCTCGTGTAAGTGTCTCTATCTCTGGTAATGTGTTCTATCTCTGTAATGTGTCCTCTATCTCTGTAATGTGTTCCTCTATCTTGTAATTCTCTTTCTGTACATGTGTCCTATCTCTGTAATGTTTGTCTCTATCTCTGTAATGTGTCCTCTATCTCGTCGTAATGTGTCTCTATCTCTGTAATGTGTCTGTATCTCTCTGTATGTGTCTCTTCTCTGTAATGTTCGTTCTATCTCTGTAATGTGTCTCTATCCTTCTGTAATGTGTCTCTATTCTGTAATGTGGTCTCTAATCTCTGTAATGTGTCTCCTATCTTGTAATGTCTCTCCTATCTCTGTAATGTGTCTCTAGTCTCGTAATGTGTTGCTCTATCTCTATAATGTGTTCTATCTTGTATGTCTCCTAATCTCTGTAATGTGTCTCTACTCTGTAATGTATGTGTTTTCTGTAGTATGGGTTTGTGTCTCTCTGTAATGTGTCTCTATCTCTGTAATGTGTCTATCTCTGTAATGTCTCTATCTTGTAATGTTTGTATTATTGCCTTTCTGATCGTTCTATGTAATGGTGTCTCTATCTCTGTAATGTGTTTGTATCTATGTAATGTGTCTGTATCTCTGTAATGTGTTTGTATCTATGTAATGTGTCTGTATCTCTGTAATGTGTCTGTATCTCTGAAATGTGTCTGTTTCTATGGAATTGTATATGTATTTATGTTAAAAAAAAATAGGGACCACAATGGAAATAAGTCCCCGACTTTATTGTGGAATCCTGGTCACTTGAAAACATCTTTGTGCATATATTTATATTTAATAAAATCAATCAATCGATCAATCCAAACTGTGCAGCGGCTAATTGAGGAATTGAAATAGACATCTGTTACAAAACACCAAAAAAGTTTAATGACATTCGGAGATTGTCAAGCTAAGCCTGTGTTACTGGGTCAGCATACGATGTAGGGAGGGATTGACATACAGTAGTCTATTTATTGTTGTGTTGAAAATGAAAACCATGATATTGAAGTGSCTGAAGTCGGTATGCTTTGTTTWYTGGTTGTATGTTKYATTGGCACAGAAACCTGTTGGTGGAAAATGTGTTGCATATATTTAATATATTTATAAATATGGCATCAAAATGTTGAAAGTCTGATTTCCCCCCAGATGATCATTGTCTGCAGACAGCTCTGATCGTAGTTTAATGAAACAGGCAGKGAGAGTGAGCTCGTCTGTGGTGGTCGGTGAACCCTCAACCTTTGGCCCGTAGCYCTGCGTGGCATCGACTGTGCCACAAAAGCATGCAGAAGTAGTTACGTCRATATCCACATTTATAAACACAGGGTCACTACAGTTACCGTTATTTGWGGTCGTAAACATTACTCTGAGTTAATTCTATGAGGGGGGAGGGTGTTCAATGTATTTTAAAGTACAAGGGGAGGGTCATGTGAAAGTATTTTGGACTTTGGGAAGGGGGGTGCATTTTGTTTATGATACCTTGAGTTGGACCAGCCCCTCCACCAGTAAATGTTGATCTGTCCCGTAGCCATATTTAACCCCTGTTGAATTATGGACTATCCAATAATAGAGGAACAGCCTACTCAGCTGTCAAACGCTTATGTTGTAAAATCCTCGACCCAGTGTAACTCTATGTCTATTTCACATGCCTGCTGTTTTAAGAACAAGTTTCCTATTATTGCTGGTAATTGCCTGATGTTCATAAAAAAATACTTGGTAACAAAATTTCTAAGAACAAAAAATATAGTCACTGAAATTGCATGTGTTAGTTTAGAAGAAATCACCATTCTGATCCTGAAATGTTGCAATACATAATGCCTAAATGAGTACTCCCTTCATCCTGCCATATTCTTAGCAGACAACTCAGGGGTTCCCCCTCGCGGAGATCACAACCCTTCATCTATGGTGCCCTACCCTTGTGACGGAAGCTCCACTAACGCCCCTACAACCTCCAGCCACACCTCTTACCACCATGGACCTGTCCCTGACAGCCTGTCTGGGCCTGGGTTTAACTCGCTGGATCTCCCCTCCAGGCCAAGGGGTGCTCCCTCTCCTAGCCCCAGGATTGAGATCACCCCATCAGGGGACCCTCACCAGACTCATCCCCTGGACGCCAGCCCCAGAACCACGGCCCTGACTGTGCCTGGCTATGAGAACACGGCCTATCGAGAACCCCAGAGCCCTGCCAGCAGCAACTCCTCCACGGGCTGGCTGTCTGAGACCTACTCGCCCTGGGTCTCGCCTTGTGTATCTCCCAGTGGTGGTGGGGGCGTGGTTGGCTTGACCGCCTTGGACCTCCTCCCGGGCCTCCAGGGCATCCATACGTCCTCGGCCCACTCCTCCCCTGGGACCTCCCCGCGAACCAGCATCACAGAGGAGACTTTCCTGGTACCGCAGAGTCAGCGGTCTTCCTCGCCACACTCCCACGATTACCCCCGCTCTCGCTCCGCYTCTCCTCAGGGAAAACGCACCTAYGACCAGTACAGCGGCCCCAATCTGGGGACCACCAGCCAGCAGCAGCAGCGCTCCCGGAGCCCAAGCCCCAGCCCCTCGCCTCACCACCCCCAAGGACGACCCTTGGCCCAAGCTGACCCACAGGGCAATGCCCCTCAGCAGATGCCCAGCGTTGAAGAGGTGTTGAGCTGCCTCAGCTCCAGCATGCCCAGGGCGGTCCCCTCCAAGATGGTGCGGCCCAGTGTTGAGTGCTATACGTATGGAGAGAGCCAGGGGGAGCATGGGCGGAGAGGCAGAGCTGGGGCTGAGACCTTCTACATCCTCCCTACATCTTTCTGGCCGGCTTCACTAGCCCATGGAGCCTTCAGGTATAATGTGATCCCTCATAAGAATGAAAAGATGATCCCTCATAAGAATGAAAAGTAATGACAGTCACATGAATCTGTAATGACAGGTTAAGAAGTAATGACAGTCACATGAATCTGTAATGACAGGTAAATAAGTAGTATTAAGAAAACCTTAGAGGAATTTCATTTGAAATTGTGATGTAATGTACTGATGTGTATTTTGTGTGTTATGGCAGGAAATGTTCTGAGTGAAAACCC
This sequence comes from Salvelinus sp. IW2-2015, assembly GCF_002910315.2. Lineage (NCBI taxonomy): Eukaryota > Metazoa > Chordata > Actinopteri > Salmoniformes > Salmonidae > Salvelinus > Salvelinus sp. IW2-2015. Next base: position 20,965,454 of record NC_036869.1, on the reverse strand, counting down.
TCTCTCTTTCTTTCTCCCACACCCTTTTCGCCTCTCATCTCTCTCTCTAACTCTCTCTCTCTCTCTCTCTCTCTCTCCTCTCTCCTCAATAATCCTCTCTCTCTCCTCTCTCTCTTCTCTCTCTCTCTCTCCTCCTCTCTCTCCTCTCTCATCTCTCTCTCTCTCCTCTTCTCTTCTCTCTCTCTCTCTTCCTCTCATCTCTCTCTCTCTCTCCTCTCTCTCTCTGTCTCTTCTCTCTCCTCATGCTCTCACCTCCTCTCATCTCTCTCTCTCTTGACTAATTCTCTGCTCTATAACACTACATCCAATATCTCTCTTCTCTCTCTCTCTCTCATCAGTGGCATCCCTGTGCCATCTCTGCCCCCTCTAGAGTGGCACTTGCCCAGTCACTCCGACCAGTATGAGCTCTGTCTGGAGCAGCAGCCTAAACAGCACCACCGGGCCCACTACGAGACAGAGGGCAGCAGGGGAGCAGTCAAAGCGGCCAGCGGAGGACACACTGTGGTTCAGGTACTGGGTGTGGGAATGGGGGAGTGTGTGTTTGTTTAACCTTTGTATGTATGTACAGTATGTATGTAAAACTTTTCAAAGACTACAGCCACCCTAGTCATAGACAGAGTATCGCAAGGCAAGCGTTACTCTGTACCGGTACCCCCTGTATATAGTCTCGCTATTGTTATTTTACTGCTGCTCTTTAATTACTTGTTCCTTTTATTTCTTATTCGTATTTTTWAAACTGCATTGTTGGTTAGAGGCTCGTAAGTAAGCCTTTCACTGTAAGGTCGACACCTGTTGTATTCGGCGCATGTGACTAATACAATGTGATTTTATTTGATGTATGTATACATGGGTGTTGACATGTGGAACGCTTTCGACACCTTGTTGGATCCATGCYCCGACTAATTTGGTATACTCAGTGTACAGTGCAGCTTTTACTCCTGTGTGTATGAATATGTGTCTGTGGTGGTATTTCCTTGTCATTACGTCACCATGTCTGTCTCAGGTGCCCAGCAACAATATGTAAATGAACAAATGTATCAGCCTGCATTATTATGACTAAACCCATTCAACCACAAAACCAGCACAGTTAAACCACCATAGGACGTTTTCATATGAAAATCGGTACGCTGGTTTGGTTTCCTGGAGCATTTGTGAGAATTACGTTTTGGTTTCACATGACCTGATAATAACCGATTCAGGGTATGATTTGCGAGACGTTAATTCAACATGACATTAGCAAGCTAGCTTGTTTACAAGGGGGAAACAGTTCCACGCAATTAACCCAATACCTGACACGCCAGTCCTGAATCCTGGACCTGCTACTGACGCAGGGTTCCAGGGTTCCTTTGTGTTTCACACACGCTACATAGAACGGGCCAGGGTACCAAACGCTCCCGGCTCTTTACCATTTAAGCCTGGGATCAAGGTTAACTTTCAAGTGTATTTTAAATTATGGAAGATCCACCCATATGAAGTATAAAGTTCAGGGACATATTGACTAAGCCATGCTGGTTTTATTGTATAGTTACTAATGCAGTGAGCTGTCTTCTCATCTCAGGATGTGAAAGCCATTTCTGGGTCCAGGGCAACAGTAGTGATGCTATCCTTCTGCTAACCATTAGCCATATGCAAATAATTATGTCGGGAGTTGGCCTTTCGTAACCTATGAAGTCATTTTCCTTCATTATGTAACAGAATTCAACTGTGATATTGTTGGARGTAGTTAACCCTTGATGTTCTCAAAGTAATTATGGACGTCTCCGATTTCAACAGTTTTATCAGTTCATATTTTGATAAGTACATTTAGAAGAAAAGGGTTCCAAAAGGGTTCTCCTATGGGGACAGCCGAAGAACCCTTTAAGGTTCTAGATAGCACCTTTTTGTTCTAAGAGTGTAGAATGAATTATGGTCCCGTGGAYTACATATTAGAATGATATGATTATTTACTGTCATGTTTAAAAGCTGTAAGAATACTGTAGCTCTGCAGTACARAGGACACAGTCTTGAATTCAACAGTATCAAAAATGTTAAATGGATACACTCCAAGATCGAAGTGTGTCAGTTGTTTTTAGAACCCACATCYAATGTCATTGATTGCGTAGAGTCAGCTCTGCCTCAACCACAAATGAATGGAAAAGATAAGCAGCCAATAAGATTTGGTTTTGGCACATAGGTGATTCTACGCAATAGATGTCTTGGGATGTGGACATATCTCAACACAAGACCACTATTGAGGTCTGAAAACGTTGGTTTTTGGAGTGTAACGTCCCCTTAAAGGTAAAACGGTTTCTTTGGTTGTATCTCTCGACAGCTTCATGGGTACAGAGGCACTGCTCCACTGGGTCTGCTGGTGTTCATCGGAACGGCTGACGAGAGGGTCCTCAAACCCCATGCCTTCTACCAGGTGCACCGCATCACGGGGAAAACGGTCACCACACCAAGCCAAGAGAGAAAGGTCCATGGCACCAAGGTCCTGGAGATCCCTCTGGAGCCCAAGAACAACATGAGAGCAGTGTAAGGAGAGCAGTCAAGTTAGACAGTACACACACACACACACACAACACACACACACACACACACACACACCACACACACCACACACACACACACACACACACACACACACACACACACACACACACACAAACACACATATGTTTTCAGAGCTAGGGTATAAATAATTAATAAAACATTGTTTACTTCCTTGTAAAGGATTGACTGTGCTGGGATACTAAAGCTGAGAAATGCTGACATCGAGCTCAGGACAGGCGAGACAGACATGGACGCAAAAACACCTGTGTCCGCCTTGTCTTTCGGGTCCATATCTCCTCAACCAGGAGGACAGTATGTCTCTCTTCAAGTGGCCTCCCTTCCCATCGAGTGTTGTAAGTGAACTTTTGTTCCTGAAACCCAAATTCTATTACTACTACAAATAATAATCATAAATCTAGCTGCGAGCAGCAATGAACGGGGTTCACAGGATGACAGGAAGGACACAAGATCAGTTGGATATCAAAGCAAGCATGTAGGAACTATCTTCCTTTATGTGCAATCAGTGAAGGCATTACCATGATTATCTCTCAATACCACAAGGATGACGCAGGTGAAGTGTAGTCTAATGCTGTAGGTTGGTTATCTTTGAATTAAAGTCATTCATGTATTGAGTTTATATATAAATATTATATTTATAATATATATACGCTGACTGCTCAAGGGCACAACTTCTGGTTTCTAATTTTCCTAAATAAAAGATCTACTTTTCACTACGTTCAGACCACATAATAGGGCAACACTATGTGATTATACAGATACAGTGCATTCGGAAAGTATTCAGACCCCTTCCCTTTTTCCACATTTTGTTACGTTATCGACTTATTCTAAAATTGATCCAATAATTTTTTCCTCATCAATTTACACACAATACCCATAGTGACATCACAATATTCCATAATCACAAAGTGAAAACTGTTTTTTAGAATTTTTTTGCACATTCATTAAAAATACAAAACAGAAATACCTTATTTATATAAGTATTCAGACCCTTTGCTATGAGACTCGATCTGGCTCAGGCACATCTTGTTTCCTTTGATCATCCTTGAGATGTTTCAGAACTTTCTTGGAGTCCACCTGTGGTAAATTCAATTGATTGGACATTGATTTGGAAAGGCACACATCTGTCTACAGTATATAAGGTCCCACAGTTGACAGTGCATGTCAGAGCAAAAACCAAGCCATGAGGTCGAAGGAAATGTCCGCAAAGCTCAGAGAGAGGGTTGTGTCAATGCACAGATCTGGGGAAGGCTACCAAAAACTTTCTTGAAGGTCCCCAAGAAGACAGTGGCCTCCATTATTCTTAAGAGGAAGACGTTTGGAACCACCAAAACTCTTCTAAGGCTCCCTGACCAAGAACCCAAAGGTCACGGAGACAGAGCTCCAGAGATCCTCTGTGGAGATGGAGAACATTCCAAAAGGACAACCATCTCTGCAGCACTCCACAATCAGGCTTTTATGGTAGAGTGGCCAGACGGAAGCCAGCACACACATACCAATTGATTAATGGACTGCTCAATGTATTTATTTTTTTATCTTGCTTTGTTTGCTATTTCCAAATCTCTGATAAGCTACACAGGAAATGGCTGAAAAAGCCCATATTAATTTACGTAGCCTTAGAAATAAGGTTCATGAAACCAATAACTTGCTATATTAGCCATTTCTGAGACTCACTTAGATAATTCATTTGATGACAGCAGTAGCAATACAACGATATTCCATCTATAGAAGACACGGAAATGCTTATGGGGGAAGTGTTGCTGTAATATACAGTATATATATTCAGAGCCATATCCCTGTAATGCTTAGAGAAAATCTCATGTCAAGTGTTTATTGAACTGTTGTGGTTGCAGGTTCACTTGGCACATCTAAAGCCTTTTCTTTTGGGGTGTTGCTATAGGCCACCAAGTGCTAACAGTCAGTATCTAAATAATATGTGTGAAATGCTTGATAGTGTATGTGATGTAAACAGAGAGGTCTACTTTCTTGGGAACCAGGGTGTTTACAAACACTACAGGAACAAGATCATCAACATGTATCAATCACATGTTACTAATACTGTAGAACATTGTTCTAAAGCTGTATCAGTACCCATTGGATGCAGTGATCACAGTATAGTGGCTGTATCCAGGAAAGCCAAAGTTCCAAAAGTGGGCCTAAAATAGTGTATTGGAGATCATACTAAATACAGTGGGAGAACAAATATTTGATACACTGCCGATTTTGCAGGTTTTCCTACTATACAAAGCATGTAGAGGTCTGTAATTTTTATCATAGGTACACTTCAACTTGAGAGACGGAATCTAAAACAAAAATCCAGAAAATCACATTGTATGATTTTTAAATAATTAATTTGCATTTTATTGCATGACATAAGTATTTGATCACTACCAACAGTAAGAATTCCGGCTCTCACAGACCTGTTAGTTTTTCTTTAAGAAGCCCTCCTGTTCTCCACTCATTACCTGTATTAACGCACCTGTTTGAACTCGTTACCTGTATAAAAGACACCTGTCCACACACAATCAAACAGATTCCAACCTCTCCACAATGGCCAAGACCAGAGAGCTGTGTAAGGACATCAGGGATAAAATTGTAGACCTGCACAAGGCTGGGATGGGCTACAGGACAATAGGCAAGCAGCTTGGTGAGAAGGAAACAACTGTTGGCGCAATTATTAGAAAATGGAAGAAGTTCAAGATGACGGTCAATCACCCTCGGTCTGGGGCTCCATGCAAGATTTCACCTCGTGGGGCATCAATGATCATGAGGAAGGTGAGGGATCAGCCCAGAACTACACGGCAGGACCTGGTCAATGACCTGAAGAGAGCTGGGACCACAGTCTCAAAGAAAACCATTAGTAACACACTACGCCGTCATGGATTAAATCCTGCAGCGCACGCAAGGTCCCCCTGCTTAAGCCAGTGCATGTCCAGGCCTGTCTGAAGTTTGCCAATGACCACTGGATGATCCAGAGGAGGAATGGAGAAGGTCATGTGGTCTGATGAGACAAAAATAGAGCTTTTTGGTCTAACTCCACTCGCCGTGTTTGGAGGAAGAAGAAGTATGAGTACAACCCCAAGAACACCATCCCAACCGTGAAGCATGGAGGTGGAACATCATTCTTTGGGGATGCTTTTCTGCAAAGGGGACAGGACGACTGCACCGTATTGAGGGGAGGATGGATGGGGCCATGTATCGCGAGATCTTGGCCAACAACCTCCTTCCTCCAGTAAGAGCATTGAAGATGGGTCGTGGCTGGGTCTTCCAGCATGACAACGACACGAAGCACACAGCCATGGCAACTAAGGAGTGGCTCCGTAAGAAGCATCTCAAGGTCCTGGAGTGGCCTAGCCAGTCTCCAGACCTGAACCCAATAGAAAATCTTTGGAGGAGCTGAAAGTCCGTATTGCCCAGCGACAGCCCCGAAACCTGAAGGATCTGGAGAAGATCTGTAGGGAGGAGTGGGCCAAAATCCCTGCTGCAGTGTGTGCAAACCTAGTCAAGAACTACAGGAAACGTATGACTCTGTAAATGAAAACAAAGGTTTCTGTACCAAATTAAGTTCTGCTTTTCTGATGTATCAAATACTTATGTCATGCAATAAAATGCAAATTAATTACTTAAAAATCATACAATGTGATTTTCTGGATTTTTGTTTTAGATTCCGTCTCTCATAGTTGAAGTGTACCTATGATAATAAATTACAGACCTCTACATGCTTTGTAAGTAGGAAAACCTGCAAAATCGGCAGTGTATCAAATACTTTTCTCCCCACTGTATTTAGCTGGTACTCTTATGTGTATGATGTTACAAATATTTGTTGGTCTGATGTGATTAATCCAGACGCTGCACTTGCTGAAATTATGAAATTGCTTCTTCCAATTTGATAAACATGCACCTGTTAAGAAACTGACTTTTAGAACTGTTAAGGCTCCATGGTTTGATGAGGAATTGAAAAAKTGTATGGTTGAAAGAGATGSGGGGTGGCTAATAAGTCTGKCTGCACATCGGACTGGCTGACTTACTGCAAATTGAGAAATTATGTGACTAAACTCAACAAAAAGAAGAAGAAACTGTATTATGAAGCCAAGATCAATGATCTTGGAAAAAAGCTTTGGAGTACTTTAAATGAAATTATGGTCAGAAAGACAAATTCAACTCCATCTTTCATCGAAACAGAAAGCTTATTCATCACAAAACCATTTGATGTTGCCAATTATTTTAATTACTTAATTGGCAAATTGGGCAAACTCAGGCAGGAAATGCCAACATACATTTTWTTATAATAATAATAATGCAAGAAAAGATTTGCAAGTTTGAATGTTGTRAAGTTAGTGTGGGAGAGGTGGAAGAATTATTGTTATTGATCAATAATGACAAACCTCCTGACATTGACATCCTAGATGGAAAGCTACTGAGGATGGTAGCTGACTCTAGTCACTCCTATCTGTCATATCTTTAATCTGAGTCTAGAGGAAAGTCTATGCTACCCAAGAGTGGTAAAGCTGCCTTTACTGGTTCTAACTGCATACCTATAAGCTTGCTGCCAGCTCTTAGCAAACTRTTGGAAAAAATTGTGTTCGACCAAATACTATGCTATTTCTCTGTAAACSAATTTTAACAATAGATTTTCAGCATGCTTATAGAGAAGGGCACTCAACATGCACTGCACTGACACAAATGACTGGTGATTGGTTGAAAGAAATTGATAATAAGAAGATTGTGGGAGCTGTACTGTTAGATTTCAGTGCATCCTTTGATATTATTGACTATAACCTGTTGTTGAAAAAACGTATGTGTTATGGCTTTTCAACCTCTGCCATATYGTGGATTCAGCGCTATCTATCTAATTGAACTCAAAGGGTTTTCTTTAATCTAAGCTTCTCTAATGTCAAACATGTAAAGTGTGGTTTACCACAGGGCAGCTCTCTAGGCCCTCTACTCTTTTCTATTTTTACCAATGACCTGCCACTGGCATTAAACAAAGCATGTGTGTCCATGTATGCTGATGATTCAACCATATACGCATCAGCAACTACAGCTAATGAAGTCACTGAAACTCTTAACAAAGACTTGCAGTCTGTTTTGGAATGGGTGGCCAGTAATAAACTGGTCCTGAACATCTCTAAAACTAAGAGCATTGTATTTGGTACAAATCATTCCCTAAGTTCTAGACCTCAGCTGAATCTGGTAATGAATTGTGTGGCTGTTGAACAAGCTGAGGAGACTAAATTACTTTGTGTTACCTTAGATTGTAAAAAAAAGCAAGTCCTGCAAGTTTTGTCTTATCTTGATTATTGTCCAGTTGTGTGGTCGAGTGCTGCAAGGAAATGCCTAGTTAARCTGCAGCTGGTCCAGAACAAAGCGGCACATCTTGTTCTTCATTGTAATCAGATGGCTGATATAAATACTATGCATGCCAGTGTCTCTTGGTCAAGAGTTGAGGAGAGACTGAYTGCATCGCTTCTTCTTTTTATAAGAAAAGTTAATGTGTTGAAAATACCAAATTGTTTGCATAGTCAACTTACACACATCTTTGACACACACACTTACCCCACCAGACATGCCACCAGGGGTCTTTTCACAGTCCCCAAATCCAGAACAAATTCAAGAAAGCGTACAGTATTATATAGAGCCATTATTGCATGGAACTCCGTTCCATCTCATATTGCTCAAGTGAACAGCAAACCTGGTTTCAAAAAACAGATAGAGCTACACCTCACAGGACAACGCCTTTCCCCTATTTGTTCTAGATGGTTTTTGTATATGTATTGATATGTAGGCTACGTGTGCCTTTTGTCATTTTTTATTTGTTTATGTAGTTCTGTCCTTGAGCTGTTGTCTATTAATGTTCTGTTTTATGTCATGTTTCATGTTTTGTATAGACCCCAGAAAGAGTAGCTGCTGCTTTTGCAGCAGTTAATGGGAATCCTTATAAAATACCAAATACCACTCCTCAGTAAAAGGCACATGACAGCCCACAGTTTGCCAAAAGGTACCTAAAGGACTCTCAGACCATGAGCAACAAGATTCTCTGGTCTGATGAAACCAASATTGAACTCTTTGGCCTGAATGCCAAGCGTCACATCTGTAGGAAAYCTGGCMCCATCCCTAAGGTGAAGCATGGTGGTGGCAGCATCATGCTGTGGGGATGTTTTTTAGTGGCAGGGACGGGGAGACTAGTCAGGATCAAGGGAAAGATGAACGGACCAAAGTMCAGAGAGATCCTTGATGAAAACCTGCTCCAGAGCGCTCAGGACCTCAAACTGGGGGCGAAGGTTCACCTTCCAACAGGACAACGAYYCTAAGCACACAGCCAAGACAACGCAGGAGTGGCTTTGGGAGAAGTCTCTGAGTGTCCTTGAGTGGCCCAGCCAGAGTCCGAACTTGAACCCGATCAAACATCTCTGGAAAGACCTGAAAATAACTGTGCAGCGACGCTCCCCATCCAACCTGACAGAACTTGAGAGGATCTGCAGAGAAGAATGGGAGAAACTCCCCAAATACAGGTGTGCCAAGCTCACAGCGTCATACCCAAGAAGACTCAAGGCTGTAATCGCTGCCAAAGGTGCTTCAACAAAGTACTGAGTAAAGGGTCTGAATACTTATATAAATGTGATATTTCMGTTTTTTATACATTTGCWAAAAWTWMAAAWAAWTYTTTTTTTGCTTTAGATGTGGGCTATTGTGTGTAGATTGATGAGGGGAAACAACTATTTTCATCCATTTTAGATTAAGGCTGTAACATAACAAAATGTGGAAAAAGTCAATGGGTCTGAATACTTTCTGAATGTACGTATACAAATCACAATATCTTACATTCTTCGTCTGCATAATTTAAATCTAACATTAATTTGCATTAAATCTAACATTCAAGTTCACTTGAGAAATAGTTATTGCTCTAGTATCCTAATGTGCAACTGGTGCCAATGACATCTATAGTGCCACAAACTTTTCTGGTGCAGCCATCTAAMGTCGCAGTGGCTTTATATTCACACAGCTTCTAAGGACATCTACATAAGGTTTACATACCAAATTTCATGGCCCCATGTGCATCGGTTCAGTTCTTATAGTCTTGGTGTGATATGTTACCATCTAGTGGTCTAACATTGCCGACTTTGAATGCAGCAAATAATCATTCTTAAATTCATTAGAAGCTAATTCATTGAGTTTGTATACTAAATCTGAAGTCAATCTAACTCGTGGTTCATGAGTAGAAGATTTTTAAAGTATWTTTAGCATTAGCATATGTGCTAACGTGCATCTATAGGYACAGTGTGGCCATATTTAAATGCAGCAACAACAAAAAATCGCAAAACCATTAAAGACTGATCTGGAGTGAATATGATGTATGGTTCATGAGGAGAAGATGATWACCAAATTCAGTCAGGTTCATCTTTGGGACGTCCCTGATAGCGATGACAAGTTTCAAGTTGATAGGCCACTGTGGAGTGAATTTACAGTGGTTTAAAAGGACATGTAAAATCAGATTTTTGATTTGTCACTAACTCAAGCCATCTTTTGACCGATCCATTWGGTTTTCTCTAACTTTGTTGATTACATTCCACATTTGGTGTAATTTGGTCTTATGGCTCATGAGAAGAATATTAATTTGTTTGCATATTTTATGTGCTAATATTCATCTTCTGCTATAGTGTGGCCATCTTTGAATGCATCAACGTTATTTTCTCAAACGTTATTTTCTCCAAAGATACAATTTGGAGTGAATCTGACTTTTAGTCCACGAGAAGAAGATATTTGATGATTATTTTAATCATAAGAATTATATAGTCAAAAAAGTGAATTGTTAAAGKGATACTTCGGGATTTTGGCAATAATGCCTTTTATCTACTTCTGATCAACTCGTGGATACCATTTCTATGTCTCTGTGTCCAGTATGAAGGAAGTTAGAGGTAGATTTACAAGGCAATGCTAACTAGCATTAGCGCAATGACTGGAAGTCTATGGGTATCTGCTAGCATGTCTTTCCACCCTCTGTGGAAAGGGTTCTACATGGAATCAAAAAGGGTTCTTCAAAGGGTTCTCCTATTGGGACAGCCGAATAACTCTTTCACCTTTTTTCTAAGAGTTTATTCTTGAATTATTTGTCAAGAAAAAAAGAAACAAAATAATACAGAGAATAACAATAACGCTTCGCTATCAACCACAAAAAATAATCTGCAGAGCGATTGAATTAGAAACTTTTCTTCATTGATGTGCGTTAAAAGGAGGGGATTATATAACTAGAATTTAGTCATCTACGTGATGATGAGTCATTTGCATTGGAATGGATAATATGCCTTCATTTCTTAGTTGAAATGGTTAAATGCGGAAAACACATTTCAGTTGAATGCATTCAGTTGTACAACTGACTAGGTATCTCCCTTTCCCTTTCCCTTTACACTTATTTTACTTACAGCTTGTGCAACACGTTGCACCTCAGAATGTGACTCATGTTCTCCTATGGTTGTTCTAATGTTCTCCTAAAGACGTTCTACTGTCGTTCCACAGCCCAGAGGTCGGCCCACGAGCTTCCCACTGTAGAGCGCCAGGACGTAGAGCGCTGCTCGGTTCTAGGGGGACAACAGGTGATACTGACAGGACAGAACTTCACCTCTGATTCCAAGGTGGTGTTCACAGAAAAGACACCTGGTGAGGACTTTACAATCAATCCATCCATCCATCAATCAATCAATCAAATATATTTATGAAGCCCTTTTTATATCAACAGTTGTACTTTACAGTAACCTTGCCTAGACTCCTAAGAGCAAACAGAACGGAAAAAGTAATTGTATCTAATAATGGCATACTGTACACTACCTTTAGTAATGTTCAGCATCATGGTAGTAAATTATAGAAATGGGCTAAGCCTTTAAGTCTTTTCTTCATACAGCAGTTAGTAGCCTTGGGTTGTGTGAGCCCGGAGCATAGCGTGAGGCAGCTTGATGTACAAGTACACTCCCTGAACAGGATGCTATGGTCTATCTATAATCTATCGCAGGGCCTTACCCCAAATTGGGGTTGAATGCCGGGAAACGGGTTACCGAGATATACCGAGATTTCCCTCCAAAAACCACTCCCTATGCCCATCCCGCGATAAACCTGTAAATGATAATAAATTATTTATATGAACAGCATGATGTGAAATGGAACTGTTAAATTATATGAGATGTCTAAATATGTTCTTCTCTATGGCCTTCGCTCTGCTATCTGCATAATCAATGATCAACACTCAGGGTGGGGACAGACAGCGCATGTTTAATCTCAACATGGTAACTTTTTTTTCTTGTGACAGGTAGGCCCTACATTTGCTCCAGCATTGCCTATGCTGCAGTAACATAAGGACTGAATGCGGGTCTAATTTACACATCTCCGTCTGGCTTTCGGGGGCCACCATATGTTTTTATTGTACCTTATTKTAGTTGTTTTAAATCAGTGCATGCATGCGGGAGCACGCTCTTGTAGTCTTTCTCTCTCTCCAACAATTCCGTTCAAATTCCAGCCAATCCAAATAGACCCTTACAAAAAAAKATTACAGTTTTGAAACCGCAGTAAATGTACAGTAAATAACTGTGGTATTTTGGACCCAGTAATTGCAGAATAACTGCAGTGTTATTCCGCACTCTAACTGCACTTACACTACAAAATTACTGCAGTAAAAAAACACAGTGTTATTGTGGATGCAGTATTTGCAGCATACTCTGACTGCAGTTATACTGCACTCTAACTGCAATATTTTTTTGTAAGGGGATCCTTTGTTTCATATAGATGTCCTAGCCTACCCCTTTCAGACACAACATTCATGCAGTATTAGCCATTTATCTAATGAATGATGGGTTATTCATAAGTGTATAATCTCTGTCTCTTGTRCAATACAAATTTTGGCAGGAAATACTGGGTTACCTGGGAGAAAAGTGATTTATTCTCAGGATGGAACATTTGTAAAATATTCAACCCTACTCCAAATCTATCTCCTTAATGCTGAGTGCCAAGTAGAGATGCACCGGGTCAGATTCTTACGACTATCAAACTCCCACCCTTCCGATCTCAGAGCAGACACTCAAACCACAAGGCCACTGAGTTCCTACAGCTCTAATTGATCATTMTTTTTGTAATAGTTGTCCTATTGAGATGACAATTGCCAGAAAGTTATTTTTTATTTTTTATTTTTTTTAAACCTTTGGCTCGCTCTTTCTCTCGCAATTCTACTCTGTTGTGATCCAGAATGAATGTACTGCATGTTCTGAAACCAACCTGCTCAGCTTTGACCTGCTTAGATTTGTATAGATTACTGTTCTCAATGGACTGGTTTCAATGGACTCCAAGCTCTCAATCATCACCATGGCTGTATAATGCAAAGATTTATTTCAGACCACCACTACTAGCCCAACATGGATATGATTATTATCATCTAGTTTTTTTTATTTTTTATTCCCATCTTGTTTGCATATTGCCAAGGCAACTGTTAGCACTGGGGCCATAGTACAGGGCAGTGATATGTCTACTTCAGTCATAATAACACCCTGACTGCAATACAGGAAGGGAAACTAGATCATCGTTTTACAGTGATGCACTACTCCCAAAAGCTTGGAGTTGGAACAGTCACAAAACAGTTATGCACTGCACATGCTCAAAGAACACAAATCAATCAAATATGCCAGTTAGCAGACACTTTTTTTCCTGTGGGAATTGAACCCATGATCTTAGCCTGGGATTGGAACCCATGATCTAGCCTGGCCAGTGCTATGCTCTTACTGAGTCACATAGGACAATAATTATTTCAATTATTCATTTTCATCATTGCATCGTCATTACAGGATGATGACGCCTCTGTGCGGTGTCTTCTAACATAGAGGTATTAGGTAACAAGGTCTGGGTCTTCTAACATAGAGGTGTTAAGTAACAAGGTCTTCTAACATAGAGGTGTTAGGTAACAAGGTCTGGGTCTTCTAACATAGAGGTGTTAGGTAACAACGTCTGGGTCTTCTAACATAGAGGTGTTAGGTAACAACGTCTGGGTCTTCTAACATAGAGGTGTTAGGTAACAACGTCTGGGTCTTCTAACATAGAGGTGTTAGGTAACAAGGTCTTCTAACATAGAGGTGTTAGGTAACAAGGTCTTCTAACATAGAGGTGTTAGGTAACCAGGCCTGGGTGCAGAATAAAGGCACTGTTATGAGCTTGTAAACTGCTCTCTTGTTTAGCATGTGGTTTAGTGCAAGAGGATGTGGTTAGACAAACATCGATACCATCTCCAAGCAGACAGACGTTTCTGTCTCACTTTACTCAAAACGTGGTCTGTAAGCAGGAGGTAAACGTTGAGATGGGAATATACTAAAACAGAGATCAATGGCAATCATTACTGATACTGCCTACGTACCAATTTCTGAGAAGAACATGGGGGTGGATATGGGGTTTTCATATTAATCCTCATCACCATTATAGGTTTACAGATGCTTGCTTAACATTGTGACAATTGTTTTTGTAATTGCTAAGTTTGATGCTACCAACACAGACTTGTGTTTGTTGGTGAGTGTTTGTGGGATGTTAAAGATTCTATTTGACTGTAAATACACCAGCTAACTTGTTTTATATACTTATATTTTAAATAATAACAATACATTGTATTTCTAGTTTCTAGCTGCCTTCACATTCCTGCCTTCACACTCCTGCCTTCACTCTCCTTCCTTCACACTCCTGCCTTCACATTCCTGCCTTCACACTCCTTCCTTCACATTCCTGCTTTCACATTCCTGCCTTCACATTCCTGCCTTCACACTCCCTCCTTCACATTCCTGCCTTCACACTCCTGCCTTCACACTCCCTCCTTCACATTCCTACCTTCATATTCCTCTCTACTTATTGTATGGTTTGTTCATATCAATCTCTGCTCCCCTCCTGATTAAGGTACACTGCATTGTCTTTCTTTCAGACGGGCTACAAATCTGGGAAGCAGAAGCTACAGTGGACCGAGACAAGAGCCAGAAAGTGAGTTACCGTCCTATCACTTTTACCAACAGTACTAGCTAACTCCTATACTGTAAAAAAATAGAAAGTCTCAAAACACCATGACTGTGTAGTGAAACCATGAGAAGTAGTGCACCTAAGATGAGATCTGGTGTTTGGAGGGTGTTTCAATCTAAACCCAATATAAGAGTTATGACACACTGAATGTGTTTTAACGCTGTAATATGTAACTTTTTGGGTGACCCGACCAAATTCACATAGAAATGTGAGTTAAAGATCTATCATTCTCATTGAACGCAACTCTAAGGAGCGGTAGATCTGTTCTATGTGCGCTATTTCTATGCTTCCCATTCTTAAGTTTTTGTACACCAGCTTCAAACAGCTGAAAATACAATATTTGTGGTTATTGAAAATATATTTCACAGCAGTTTAGATGGTACAATKATTCTCTACACTATGCATTGCTTGTTTTGTCACATAAACTGAAATAAGGCAAACTATTAGAATTTTAGCAACCAGGAAATGGCGGAGCAATTTAAATTTAAAAACCTTTAAAACAGAAATGAAGTACTCTGAAACACCCAAAGTGGTTCTTCAACCTGAATATTGGTGTTTTTAAGAGAGTGTTGTGAAAACACTTTTTACGGTTTTGGTGCATGTAAAAGTCAGCATCAAAACACAAAAACKGTGTTTTCTCATACAACCAATAGTTTACAAATGCTACTAGTTTATAGCCTAAATATCAATATTTTTTGTGAAATTCCACCTTTATTTGTTCAACGCTTTATTTAGACAGATTAGAAACAGGAGGGGCAGTAAGATGGTACATTTAGTTCAATTTTTACTCAATCAACCACAGCCACAATGTAAAAAATTATTCTGGGGTGAATTTAAATGGACCAACATATAGGCCTACTTAATAAAAATGAATGCAAGTGGTGCAGAGCCTGTGGTCTAGCGGTAACGCCTCYGGCATAGACACGTCACCCGTTTCCACACCGAAGACCGGGGTTAAATTCCCTGCTACAACCCTTCAGTCTGTTTCTCCCACCTATCTGTATCCCCTCTGTCATTTCATAACTGACTCAATGAAGTGTTAAAATATGTTTTAATTAAAATTAAAATAAATAAATGATTTGTTAATTTAATTTTACTAAAATAATGTTAGAATACATCCAAATGAATATGTTGCTGTAAGGATCTGGGTGTAGCTGGTGCAGAGGAGTCAGGACAGCAGAGATGAGTAACAAAAGGAATTTGACTCAAAAATTCTAAATACATGAAGTAACACCAAGCCCACAAACATCGGACCAAACTTACAATAAACAAACACGCACAAAAACCATGAGGAAAACAGAGGGTTAAATAATGAACATGTAATTGGGGAATTGAAACCAGTTGTGTAAAACAAAGACAAAACAAATGGAAAATGAAAAGTGGATCGGCGATGGCTAGAAGGCCGGTGACGTCGAACGCCGAACGCCGCCCGAACAAGGAGAGGGACCAACTTCGGCGGAAGTCATGACAGTTGCTCAATTTCTTTCATGAGGATAACCAACGAGACTGAGAGAGAACATTGAGGGATTGAACTCATTGGAAGTCTTTGRTTTTAATCACCTTGCTTTTCCTATCTTGCCACATGATTGTGTGTAATAAAAAAATAAGTTTACTTTTTGATTCTTTCAAACAATGTTGTATGCATGTTTGAAGGGGRAAAAAGTATATTAGTATGAAGCTTGTTGTRCCATGATGAACGCATATCAAAACCGACATTCTATTCTTGCAGTTCAACCTCCAGCTAGTGCTGGTTGTTTGAACACTGTACTTGACAATGCCGGCCAAAAATGTAAGCTTTAAGACACTTCATAAAAAGGGATATAATTTTGCCCTAAATGGGACTTAAAATATCATAATGGTGTTCAGAAGCTTTTAGAGAGTGGAAACAACACCAAAATAGAAGATATCTAATTCTGCACTAAACAGGASTCGAAACACCAAAATAGTGTTTTCAATGTTTTCTGTTAGTGCTGCCAGTCCCTGGCAAGGTGTTGCACAACACTTGATTAAGTGGTGTTACAACACACCATGTAATGTTTCAGAACATCTCAGGAGGATSTGTTTCAATACTCCAGCAAAGATATGGTTTTGTCTCCTTCAAGTTGGTGGTAGCTCAGTTGCCACTAGTTGTGGTGTTACAAAGCACTTCATTTTAACAGTGTACTTTTCCTTGTCAATGTTCTTCTACATGATGTCATACAGTCTTAGTATAGATATGTCCTTACCGTCGCCCAGTGATACTCTCTATGACAAATGACTGATTGACGTTCATCTGCACCATATGTTATATCTAGAGCATGCTGTTTGTGGAGATCCCTCCGTATCGAGATCCCACCATTCATCACGCGGCTAAAGTCAATTT
Organism: Salvelinus sp. IW2-2015; assembly: GCF_002910315.2. Classification (NCBI taxonomy): domain Eukaryota; kingdom Metazoa; phylum Chordata; class Actinopteri; order Salmoniformes; family Salmonidae; genus Salvelinus; species Salvelinus sp. IW2-2015. Next base: position 20,948,515 of record NC_036869.1, on the reverse strand, counting down.
CTATGTGATCAACGGGAGGAGAAAACGCAGTCAGGCGCAGCACTTCACCTACACTCCTTTAACCGGTGAGTCCATCCTTGCTCTATCCTTACATCTTTTAGTCATCATTAGAACTGGATACGGCCACACCTTACATTGCACAATTCATCACTATCGGATTGATTACTAGTTGAAGCAATAGTTCAGCCAAGTTACATATTGACAATGTGTCATTTTTTAAATATGTGTGAACTATCCCTTTAACTTGTTTTGAGCACCAACTGTTAATTATAATCCAAAATCTGATTTAGATTTGATGTCCTTTTCAGTTCCCGCCATTAAAACGGAACCCGTAGATGACTTCCAGTTTGGCCAGCTGGGCTGCGCTGTCTCCCARATCCTAGGAATGTCATCCAAGTCCTACCACCACACCCCCAGTAGCCATCTCAACCCTAATAGCCACATAGTGGCTGGCATGACATCCTTGGCATCCTGCCAGCTTGCAAGCCATCACGATCCCAATGCCTATCAACCACAGGACTCATCTGTCTATTACCCCAGTAAAAGCCGAAGCCTGGGAAGCACCCCTGTCCTGTATCAAGATATGAACCACCACCCAGTGATGATCCACAGTGGTTCCCCATCTCAGATGTCCTATACCCAGCACTACTCCAGCCAAGTGTCCCAACCCTTCCACCCCTCTCGCTCGGCCACCAATCAGCGTGTTGTCAACGTAGCTGTMCCATTGGCCCAACACCAGCACGCCACCATGGTGGGTGATGGGTAYCAGGCTGCAGCTTCATTATGGAAGGTTGGTGACTCGCCAGAGGCCTGTTCCTCAGAAGGCCAGTACCAGGGCTTCATGCACACGGTGGTGCCTGTCTTGAGCAGGTCTCCACCACAACACAGCCACATCCTGACCCAGAGAGGTCCAGCCGCTACAGGGAGCCAGAGTGGGCCAGTCCCTGGGAAGGTGACAGCGAAGCAAGAAAACCTGAACCAAGCCTATCTGGATGATGGTGAGTTAGTACAAAACATATTGGATACTGCAGAAACGTACTGTACTCCAGGCTCCTCTAACTTGTTGTTTTGAATTCGTGACAATGTGTATGGTTAAATGGTTATTGATGCTGGAACTTGAGATGGACTATACTGATATACAGTGCACAGCAACATCTTCAAAGAGACTCTGATATGTTTGAAAGAGGAAACTCATTTAGTCATATCCCTAAGCTTGACTACAGTTTGTACAAAGGAGATACAGATGATGAACAAACATAAACAGAACATATACACACACAAACAAACGTTCTAAATAGTACCAGATAGGGGTTCTTTGTCTTGCAACCATAGCGGAAGCCTGTTTTTAAKGTTCAATAAAGGAACCATGCTCATAAGGTTCCAAATGGAACCTGTATGGTGCTKTAAAGAACCTTTTTCCTAAGGTTCTATAATGAACCATTAAAAAAGGTTATATATAGTACCAAAAAAGGGTTTTGCAATGGTTACAACCCTTCTTTATGGTTATTTATAGAACCTTTATGGAGAATGGATCTATAAATAACCACAAGACACCGTCACTGGCCATAGTCATATGTAATATGTAATGGCATAACACAACACTTGAGGTAAACTGGATTGACACACTCATTCGAGGTTGCACAAAAAGAGCTGTGAGCAAACCATGCAACAAAATATYCAAGTAAGCCACCTCCCATACATTATCACTAAAATAGCAAAAAAAACTTCTATGAACTTTAAAGAACCATTGAAGTGCAACAAGGGTTCCACATAGAACCATCACCCTTCCCAAAGAACCCTTGAGGAACCTTCATTTTTTTGTGTGTGTGTAGAGCACATGTGAAAACGGTCAGTATGTGAATGTGTGCCAGCAGTAGCCTCCCATTATAAACTGCCCCAGCCTTTGGGCCTTGACAGAGGAGGGATAGGGTCTTCTACTCTGAATCCCTCAGCATCACATCAATTCCTAGACCCAACACTAGATTCGGGGGTTTTGGCAATGAGGCCCTTTATCTACTTCCTAAGAGTCAGATGAACTTATGTATACCATGTGTATGTCTTTGCGTACAGTTTGAGGTTGYGTTAGCATAGATACCCATAGACTTCCAGGCATTTCGTTAACGGTAGTTATCAAAACTATCTCTAACTTCCTTCATACTGGACACAGRGACATAATGGTATCCATGAGTTCATCTGACTTTGGGGAAGTAGATAAARGGCCTTATTGCCAAAATCCCGAAGTATCCTTTTGAAAGATTGGATAGCTATGAGTAACCACATTTCCATCCACAGTTCGTATGTGAGTAAAGTCACAACGTATAAAAAAAATCATGACAGCTGTGATGGAAACAGGAAGTTTCATTATCATTTTTGAAATGCAGAGAGATCATTTGTTCGTTCGACATGGTGTGATCTTTTTGTTTCGGTAAAATGTATTATGCGAGAAATGGTGGTGGAAACACCTTCATGCCAAATATTGATATAATAACCGAAGTAAACTTGGAGTCATGCAATGATTTGGTGTGTGGTCCCCTGACTACGACTCGGGAAACTATGCAGTTTATTAGGCTACATACAGTGCCTTGCAAATGTGTTCATCCCCCTTGGCGTTTTTCCTATTTTGTTGCATTACAACCTGTAATTTTAATATATTTTATTTGGATTCCACGTAATGGACATACACAAAATAGTCCAAATCGGTGAAGTGAAATGAAAAAAATTACTTGTTTCAAAAAATAAATACAAATTGAAAAGTGGTGCCTGCATATGTATTCATCCCCTTTGCTATGAAGCCCCTAAATAAGATCTGGTGCAACCAATTACCTTCAGTAGTCACATACAKKAATTAKTTAAATAAAGTCCACCTGTGTGCAATCTAAGTGTCACATGATCTGTCACATGATCTCAGTATATATACACCTGTTCTGAGAGRCCCCAGAGTCTGCAACAYCACTAAGCAAGGGGCACCACCAAGCAAGCGACACCATGAAGACCAAGGAGCTCTCCAAACAGGTCAGGGACAAAGTTGTGGAGAAGTACAGATCAGGGTTGGGTTATAAAAAAAGATCCGAAACTTTGAACATCCCACGAAGCACCATTAAATCCATTATTAAAAAATGGAAAGAATATGTCACCAMAACAAACCTGCCAAGAGAGGGCCGCCCACCAAAACTCACAGACCAGGCAAGGAGGGCATTAATCAGAGAGGCAACAAAGATACCAAAGATAACCCTGAAGGAGAGAAAAGCGCCACAGCGGAGATTGGAGTATCTGTCCATAGGACCACTTTAAGCCGTACACTCCACAGAGCTGAGCTTTACAGAAGTGTCCAGAAAAAAGCCATTGCTTAAGGAATAAAATAAGCAAACATGCTTGGTGTTCGCCAAAAGGCATGTGGGAGACTCCCCAAACATATAGAAGAAGGTACTCTGGTCAGATGAGACTAAAATTTAGCTTTTTGGCCATCAAGGAAAACGCTATGTCTGGTGCAAACCCAACACCTTTCATCACCCCGAGAACACCATCCCCACAGTGAAGCATGATGGTGGCAGCATCATGCTGTGGGGATGTTTTTCATCGGCGCTACTAGGAAACTGGTCAGAACTGAAGGAATGGTGGATGGCACTAAAATACAGGGAAATTCTTGAGGGAAACCTCAAGAATTGAGACTGGGACAGAGGTTCACCTTCCAGCAGGACAATGACCCTAAGCATACTGCTAAAGCAACACTCGAGTGGTTTAAGGGGAAACATTTAAATGTCTTGGAATGGCCTAATCAAAGCCCAAACCTTAATCCAATTGAGAATCTGTGGTATGACTTAAAGATTGCTGTACACCAGCGGAACCCATCCAACTTGAAGGAGCTGGAGCAGTTTTGCCTTGAAGAATGGGCAAAAATCCCAGTGGCTAGATGTGCGAAGCTTATAGAGACATACCCCAAGAGACTTGCAGCTGTAATTGCTGCAAAAGGTGGCTCTACAAAGTATTGACTTTGGGAGTGTAAATAGTTATGCACGCTCAAGTTCAGTTTTTTTGTCTTATTTCTTGTTTGTTTCACAATAAAAAATATATTGCATCTTCAAAGTGGTAAGCATGTTGTGTAAATCAATGATAGAAACCCCCCAAACATCAAAATAGGAAAAATGYCAAGGGGGGTGAATACTTTCGCAAGCCACTGTATTAATTAAGTTATGATGAACTTCACAGGGTGGTAAAAGTGCACRGTGATCTTGATGCTCCTTTCCAATAAATATCAAGGGTTTGATTCTGATGACATATTCAATGCTTGACTGCCATTTGACAAATAAAAATATTCCATAATTATCCATAATAGTCTCATCATGTAGACTAGCCAACCCACACTGCATCTGTGAGCTGTTGGCTAGAGAGCACATGCCAAAACTAGAGTAGAGACATTTACTATTTAACACAACAGTTTGTGACAAAATGTGATGGAAACACTTTGAACTTCAGATTTCTATTTGGTACTTGAAAACTTAAGCGAAAAAGTACATTTTGTGTGCACTATGTCATCACGCACTGATTTTTATACACAAGTCCGCTTGGTGGAAACAAACCACTGGTGGGAAAATGTGCATATTTTCTTTATGCAGATTTTTGATATTCACATGAAACTCTGTTGCCAATTGGATGGAAACCTAGCTAGTAATATGGTGACAATTCCACTTAGTGTATCAGAGGGCAAGAGGGAGTTACCAGGGTGTTGCTTACACTTATTCAGTTCTCTTAAATCTACAAGTACCTAGACTGGGGTGTCTGAAGGTTTGAGATTTTTCCTTTCAATTAAGACCTAAACAACCAGGTGAGGGGAGTTCCTTACTAATGTTACGTTCCCACAAGACAAACTCAGTGTCGCTCACAACAAAGGGAACTAACAAAGAAAAATACATTTTGACTACCAAAGCATAACAAAAAGTGGTTCTGAAAAGGCACCCATGTGGGTGCCCACTGAATGTTGGCAAAGCCACTAGTAAGGGGTTCTAAAAGACACCCATGCCCACTAGGCCTYCCGAAAAGACAAACTAAAAGAAAAACCCACAACAACAGGGAGTAAAAAGAATATGGAGCGAAACAAACAGGGATAATAACAAAAATCAGCCTTCTTTCAAACTTAAACGGTTGAGCTCGAAACTGCACCTCAGCTGCCGTGAAGTATAGCTTTCCCAACATCTCTCAAGCTCCACTGGAGCACTGGGCCAGCTACTCTTAAATATCACCTGGCTAGCACAGGTGAAACACCTTCTGACTAAATCAAATCAAATCAAATTTTATTTGTCACATACACATGGTTAGCAGATGTTAATGCGAATGTAGCGAAATGCTTGTGCTTCTAGTTCCGACAATGCAGTAATAACCAACGAGTAATCTAACCTAACAATTCCACAACAACTACCTYATACACACAAGTGTAAAGGGATGAAGAATATGTACATAAAAATATATGAATGAGTGATGGTACAGAACGGCATAGGCAAKATGCAGTAGATGGTATAGAGTACAGTATATACATATGAGATGAGTAATGTAGGATATGTAAACATTATATTAAGTGGCATTGTTTAAAGTGGCTAGTGATACATTTTTACATCAATTTTTCCATTATTAAAGTGGCTGRRGTTGAGTMAGTATGTTGGCAGCAGCCACTCAATGTTAGTGGTGGCTGTTTAACAGTCTGATGGCCTTGAGATAGAAGCTGTTTTTTACTGACCTCGCCTTCTGGATGATAGCGGGGTGAACAGGCAGTGGCTCGGCTGGTTGTTGTCCTTGATGATCTTTATGGCCTTCCTGTGACATCGGGTGGTGTAGGTGTCCTGGAAAGCAGGTAGTTTGCCCCCGGTGATGCGTTGTGCAGACCTCACTACCCTCTGGAGAGCCTTACGGTTGTGGGYGGAGCAGTTGCCGTACCAGGCGGTGATACAGCCCGACAGGATGCTCTCGATTGTGCATCTGTAAAAGTTTGTGTGCTTTTGGTGACAAGCTGAATTTCTTCAGCCTCCTGAGGTT
>NC_036869.1:20927728-20936781 GCF_002910315.2 Salvelinus sp. IW2-2015 | reverse complement strand
TGCAGCCTTGCGAGGGTTAACACGTTTAAATGTTTTACTCACGTCGCCTGCAGTGAAGGAGAGTCCACAGGTTTTGGTAGCGGGCCGTGTCAGTGGCACTGTATTGTCCTCAAAGCGAGCAAAGAAGTTGTTTAGTCTGTCTGGGAGCAAGACATCCTGGTCCGCGACGGGGCTGGTTTTCTTTTTGTAATCCGTGATTGACTGTAGACCCTGCCACATGCCTCTTGTGTCTGAGCCGTTGAATTGCGACTCTACTTTGTCTCTATACTGACGCTTAGCTTGTTTGATTGCCTTGCGGAGGGAATAGCTACACTGTTTGTATTCRGTCATGTTTCCGGTCACCTTGCCCTGGTTAAAAGCAGTGGTTTGCGCTTTCAGTTTCGAGCGAATGCTGCCATCAATCCACGGTTTCTGGTTTGGGGATGTTTTAATAGTCGCTGTGGGTACGACATCGCTGATGCACTTGCTAATAAACTCGCTCACCGAATCAGCGTATTCGTCAATGTTGTTGTTCGCCGCAATGCGGAACATATCCCAATCCACGTGATTGAAGCAATCTTGAAGCGTGGAATCAGATTGGTCGGACCAGCGTTGAACAGAACTGAGCGCGGGAGCTTCCTGTTTTAGTCTCTGTCTATAGGCAGGGAGCAACAAAATGGAGTCGTGGTCAGCTTTTCCAAAAGGAGGGCGGGGGAGGGCCTTATATGCATCGCGGAAGTTAGAATAACAATGATCCAGGGTTTTACCAGCCCTGGTAGCACAATCGATATGCTGATAGAATTTAGGGAGTCTTGTTTTCAGATTAGCCATGTTAAAATCCCTAGCTACAATGAATACAGCCTCAGGATATGTGGTTTCCAGTTTACATAGAGTCAAATAAAGTTTGTTCAGGGCCGTCGATGTGTCTGCTTGGGGGGGAATATATGCGGCTGTGATTATAACCGAAGAGAATTCTCTTGCTAGATAATGCGGTCGACATCTTCTTACCAGAAAGATGCTTGTTTCTGTCGGCGCGATGCGTGAAGAAACCAGCTGGCTGTACCGACTCTGATAGCGCGTCTCGAGTGAGCCATCTTTCCGTGAAGCAAAGAACGTTACAGTCTCTTATGTCTCTCTGGAATGCCACCCTTGCTCGGATTTCATCAACCKTGTTGTCAAGAGACTGGACATTGGCGAGTAGTATGCTCGGGAGCGGTGCGCAATGTGCCCGTCTCCGGAGCCTGACCAGAAGACCGCTTCGTCTGYCCCTTTTACGGCAACGTTGTTTTGGTTTGCCGGCTGGGATCCGATCCATTGTCCTGGGTGGTGGACAAAACAGAGGATCCGCTTCTGGAAAGTCGTATTCCTGGTCGTAATGATGGTAAGTTGACGTTGCTCTTATATCCAGTAGTTCCTCCCGACTGTAGGTAATAAAACCTAAGATTACCTGGGGTACCAATGTAAGAAATAACACGTAAAAAAACAGAATACTGCATAGTTTCCTAGGAATGCGAAGCGAGGCGGCCATCTCTGTCGGCGCTGCGTGTGTGTGACGAGATGGACAAGAGATGTAACGATGTAACGAGATGGACAAGCCAGCACAGGTGAAACACCTTCCTACTAACGAGATGGACAAGCCAGCACAGGTGAAACACTTTCTGACTAACGAGATGGACAAGCCAGCACAGGTGAAACAGCTTCCGACTAACGAGATGGACAAGCCAGCACAGGTGAAACACCTTCCGACTAACGAGATGGACAAGCCAGCACAGGTGTAACACATTCTTACTAACAAGGTGACACAAATCAGTGCTCCCTACGTGCTAATGTGCTACCTCGAAAATAGAAAAACCGAAACCTGTAACACTAATTAGCGTGTCAAGTACAAGGGTGGACACTCTTGTACTACAAGGGTGGACACTCTTGTACTTGTACGTGTCAAGTACAAGGGTGGACACTCGGCCTGCCGTGGAATGAGTTTGACACATATGACCCAGGAGGCAGGGTGGAAGGGTGTAGGGGTTGATATGGGATTCAGAGTAACACTTTTTTTTGTGGATGCTCCCTTTCCCTTGCTTGTCCAGCTATGTGGGTCAAAGCTTTAAATAGTCCCCAGCTAAAAGCCAGCTGAAGTTGTTGATCTGTGTGTGAACCGACACTAAGCCTGGCAAGGTCAGTGAGAGTACACGCTATCGATCATTTCAGAATGGATACAATTAGACTCCCCTAGTCGCTAAATGTGCTTTGGCATCCAAATAATGACGATTTAGCAAGCCTTCGTCATGACTAAACTCTACATGTTGTGTAGAAGTCTGCCATTACGTCTAGTTATTTGTGTATTGTGTTGATTATTGCAGAGGCTTGTTACCTTGTGTGTTCATTTATGATTCATTGCTTTTCAGAGGTAAATAAAATGAAGTTGAGCATGTGATCTGGACAGAATTGACATGCAGTTCTCACCATATATATTTGGACAGTGAAGCTAACATTTTACATTTTGGCTCTATACTCCAGTATTTTGGATTTGAGATCAAGAGTACAGCGTKTCACCTTTTATTTGAGGCAATTTTCATAAATATCTGATTTACCGTTTAGAAGTAAAAGCACTTCATGTATCTAGTCCTCCCATTTGGAGAAGTCATAAGTACATGGACAAATTCACTTAAAGAAGTACTCAGAAGTATATTTGATCCCATATCCATTGCATGCAATCACTATACCAAGTACAAACTTGTACTGTGACCTCATATTCATAATTTCATCTCAAATCTAAAATGCTGGAGAGTAAAWAAGTATTAATTGTTAGTATTAAAATGTTTGCTTTACTGTTCAAATATGGTGAGGACTGTATTAGGCAAAAAGAAAAAGGCCATATGTTTGAGTATAATACGTTACAGTATAATACATTACAGTATAATTTATTCATTCTGTTTTATTAACACATCAATGACAATATATAACCATTAAAATTCATTAAAAAGAAACCAAGAAAAAGCTCAATTCTGTTAATGTTTTTGGAAATACACTTTCACTTATTTGAAAATACTAAAATACACTGACCCAAATACACTCCCATGCATTTAACCCAGGTATTTTAAAATAGTATTTGAAATAAGTATTTGAAAATACTCTCAAATACAAATTGGTAGACTATTTCGTTTTTACAAATTACCATTCCAATACTCAAATAAGAGTACTTGTTTTGGACTGTGTATTTGAAAATGCTCAAATACACAGAAAAAAGTATTTTAAATACCAGATACTCATATACATGTGTATTTGAACCCAGGGCTGACACATTATAATAGTTAGTTTGCTACAGAATGTGGTTTAACATGGAAACAATGCCCTTGGTTAGCTTATACTGTAGGTGTCGGAAAACACATATACATCTGTACATTCTAGAGAAAAGTTTCCATTTGATCTTATGTAGTACAGAAACAGGAAGCACTACCAAATAAAGTGAGTACCTGTTGCAAAGATGATCTCTGCCTGTGGTTGCTAGGAAAAAACAGTGATATGACACCTTGTGGAGCATAAGTGTCAATGCGATTTGTAAACTGGCAGTACACCATTAGAAGTACTACAGGCCTATGTGTTACACACTGTCCTAACCATTATCCCACACTTTCTTGTTCTCCAGTGAATGACATCATAAGGAATGATCTGACTGTCCGCAGTAACGAGCAGTAAAGAGCATCTATATTGTGACCAACAATCACACGGGCTCCAGAAAGGCCATGACGTCATTCTACTGTCTGATTGCCCCCCTTCATATGTACTGTATATAGGGTGTTAAGTCAAAATCGCATCTTTTGACAAATGGGTAGAATAAWATGTTAATTGTGTAGATAATCCTCTAAGAAAACAAATGGTCCAAACCTCATATCTTTATCATAATATGTTCACAAGTTATTGGAGTTTTTACCCTTGTAGGATGGCCAGAATTACGGTGACTAAATCAATGGATGCCAGAGAAAAAAATCTAAAAAGTTAAAAATCAGGAAAATTGCATTGGATCAGMTAGGCTGGACTCTGGGCTACCGGCTACCTGACAGGCTCACTTTCCCATTGGGACAAAAAACTATTTAGAGGTAAGATGGATATCGATTTTGAGAAGACATGTTGTATTTTCATATTTTAGTATATGCTTTTCATATTCATTTGAATTTCCTGTTATTTTTTGAAGATTTCACTGAGCGTGTACCAGAAGCAAGTGGGTAAAATCCCTGAGCAAAACCCCTGAGCAAGCCAAGAAAGTAAAAAAGTCATATTACAACCTACGTTGTGATAATTGCGTTGTTTGCTCTATAACCCATTMGTTCATACGCCACCGTGATATACAATAAGGCCCGTGACAACAAAAAGACAACAGTCACACAGTGGCGGAATAAATTCAACTACACATACGTTTGTTTCACAAAACCGGAGAGCAACATCTGTCCAGTGAAGTCCACAAAGCAAATATTGCATGCAACAAACAGTTATATCACCTGCATTATAGTCAAGCAAGTTAATGTTACCGCAAGTTACCGCAAGTCAGCACAAAGACAAAAAGAGCCCTGCGTCTGCTATTTCAGCACCATTTCAACTTAAACATTTAAACATCATCAAATCAACAAGGCTATATATGCTTAGTTTAATACTCTGAAAACAAACTTAAAGATACCAAAAACGATTTAGTCCAATCAATGTTGCTAAATATCATGTGGCTGTCCATGGTATTGATTTCTGTCAGTCTGTGTGKATGTATGTGTGTGTGCGCATGGAAGTAAAACAAAAAATGTGGACTCCCCCTACTGGTAGACTAGTTGAACGCCAATGCCATCCTCCTCACTTTCATGTTGGCACAACGGTCTAGGGCTCTGTCATACAGTACACTTTTAGTTTTGTTGTCATAGGCTACCTAGCTAAAATGCTTGCTAGCCTAACTTCCTCGCATGGGCAACAATGAACCAGCTAAGTTAGCTAGCTAGTTAATGTGAGCCTACTAGACTACATCTAGGCTACATATTGAACTTAAATCATCTCAGGCCAGTGGCACAACATATTCATTTATGGTTAGATCAGAATCGCCGTCATTGGCCTGTACAGAGAATTAAGTCAAAACCACAAGTCTAAATCCACATCTCCATCCATGGCTTAGGAAAGGGCCAATTTAGCAAGCTAGCTACTGCAGTACATCAACACAAGTGATCCAGAAGATCTGATTTGATTGGTGTGAAGCCAAATCTAAACTGGCCTCCCTTGGGGGGCGTTTTGCTGCACCAGAACAACCCACAGTTGAGCTTAGCTCAACGATGATTGGCTAATTATTTATTTTTTTTAAATCAAGGGAGGCCAAATGCTTGCTGGCATCAATTAATCAATTGCTACAGCGTCAACATGTTATACTCTTTTGTTCCAGACAGCATCAGATACATGGGCGATACATACTGAGACAGAGGGGCGCTGTTTCCCTCACTCAGATGAGATTTCTCCGGTGAGATTCAGCCACTTGCGAATTGAAGGAAAATTATGAAAACACAGAGAGAAGAACGATGTATTGGTCAAATATTTGGGGAAGCCTTGCTTCCCTTGGCATTCATGAATACACGCCACTGAGCGTATACCAAACATTTTAATTTTCAAAGCCTTTTAACATTTAATTCAGTTTGTGTCATGCTAATTTAGATTTTTGTGACCCGCGGAAACAACTTTAAAGATGACGACCACAAAATGTAAAATCCTCAAAAGTTGTTAAAAGAAACCTGCACGGCTATGCCAACAYAGCTCGGTGCTCATTATCGAATGTATTACGTACAAATCCAACTTTTTTGATATAATGCTAAGGATATGTTACATTTCATCACCAAAGAGCCAAAGTGCGTTTTCACCAACATCGTACTGTATATACTGTATTGTGGATGCAGATGGYATCCAGTTAGGGGTATGCAGTGCCGGATTTCAATAAGTGTGCTGACCATGGGCTACCTTTTAAACRGTTTTATTATTTTATCATGTGTAATCATGTATGTAGCCTCAATGTAAGCTTTTGTAATTGTAAATAAAAACAACKTCATGAAAATGTCTGTAATTACTAAGAAAATTATGAAAAAAAACTGAATATGATTGAGAAACATATTTTTTCTGTCATGATGTTGGCAATTTCATTTTATTTTTTTATTTTATTATTTTATTTAGTCTGCCTGTCATTAAAATATATATTTAAAATCTTATTGTTTGTTGATTAAATGGATCTCGAAATAAATCAATGTCTATATGTCATGAGTTTAAAAGTCCAAAAATGGATGTAGCAATCACAGATTTCCATTGATTTGTAATACCAATGCAGTCAATCTAATTGGACATAACCCAACCCTACCAAAGGTGCCATACCTCTTCTGGATGATGACTTTTTAATGTAATCAAATATACCAAAAATTRTATCCAACTTTGCGCYGCCCCATTGGTCTCCCGGTCGCAGTTGGCTGCGACAGAGCCTGGACTCAACCAGGATCTCTAGTGGCATAGCTAGCACTRCAATGCAGTACCTTAGACCACTGCGCCACTCGGGAGGCGTGAGATAAATGTCGTCACAGCTGTACATTTCATTGTATTTTCTATAAGACTTCTAACGATTGTTGGTTGTAGTTTAATATTACACCCCTTATTTATGAGGAAATAGTGCACGCTTTTCATTGATGAAAAATAAATACACAAATAAATAACATTTGTTTAATTAATAAAGGGTCTGTCCAATGAACATCAAGGTGAGGCTGTCTAAACATGGCTGAACCATGAGGGGTTCTCCAATGAACATCAAGGTGAGGCTGTCTAAACATGGCTGAACCCCATGAGGGGTTCTCCAATGAACATCAAGGTGAGGCTGTCTAAACAGGCTGAACCACGGAGGGTTCTCCAATAACAAAGGTGAGGCTGTCTAAACATGGCTGAACCATGAGGGGTTCTCCAATGAACACAAGGTGAGGCTGTCTAAACAGGCTGAACCACGAGGGTTCTCCAATAACACCAAGGTGAGGCTGTCTAAACATGGCTGAACCACGAGGGGTTTTCCAATAACAACAAGGTGAGGCTGTCTAAACATGGCTGAACCACGAGGGTCTCTCCAATAACACCAAGGTGAGGCTGTCTAAACATGGCTTAACCATGAGGGGTTCTCCAATAACACCAAGGTGAGGCTGTCTAAACAGGGCTGAACCACGAGGGGTTCTCCAATAACACCAAGGTGAGGCTGTCTAAACATGGCTGAACCACGAGGGGTGATCAGATGCAGTAGATTGAAAGGAAGGTATTTTCCCCTTGGCTGAGAACGTCTACGTTCCCCTCTGCCTTCTAGTGGCTGCTTCTTGCAGGTACCTGCACCATCGCTCAGCTCATCCKTGGGTTTGAATGTTTTATATGCTGGAAGGTACTTCTCCTGTTTAAAAAAGGTTAAAAAAGATTATAAATAAACAAAAACTTAAATCTAGCTTATACAAATCTGGTGAGCAACATTTGAGTAATGGCCTAGAGTAATAGTGGTGAATAACAGCATAGCAGGCTATTGTTGTGTTTTTCTATCCCTATACAAATAGTCTCCAGAGGCCTTGGAAGCAGACGGTCTCTTCCTCTCTTGCCGTGTGATATGAACATAAATGGAGGAACCGTTGATCTTGACGTCCGTTGCATTACCTGCCTGTGTGGTTCTGGTGAGGTGGTAATCAGAAATGATGGACAAACTATCCTTCTGTCGAGGTTTGAATTCCTCATCAAAATCAAATTATAGCTCAGAGACCAGGTCACTAGTAGGTGAGACGTCAAATTTTTTTGAATGCCAAGAGATGTTCCCATAGGCAGGAGATGGTGGAGGCACTGGGCTCCCAATCTGTACAGGAGATGGAAGGAGCCTCAACTGATGCACATTCCACATATACTGTAGCTGAAGCATAAAACAATCATTCAATATGTAGGCTATTTTGTATTTGGTTAAATTGCTAAGTAATGACATCCTACAGTTACTATGTCTATAGGCCTGATTTAGCACCTTGCTATCTCTTTCTACACAAAATGAACTGATGCAAAATCCTTACCAGCTCAGAGCAGGGTGGAAACAGCAGTCATTATGGGCATCACAGCCCATGTTTAGATCCTGAGTCAGGCCACTTGAAGCTGTTTCAGCACTGGGCTTGACGGCTTCATCTTTCAGGTCCTTCAGGAGGAACTGTATGGCAGAGGGTCAACCAATACAGTTGATTGGCTCCCACACATTAATCTCATCAACCAATGGAGAGACGTTATTAGATGCTTGGGAATATCTATCTATCTATCTATCTATCTATCTATCTATCTATCTATCTATCTATCTATCTATCTATCTATCTATCTATCTATCTATCTATAAGCACAGCGTTTTGCAGCGATAACAGTCTAAAGCTTGGCACTTGTAATTCTGGGAGATCTCCCATGTTCTCTTGCAGATCCTCGCAGCCTGCAAGGTTGGATGGGGAGAGTTTGCTGCACAGCTATTTTCAGATCTCTCCAGAGATGTTTGATCGGGTTCAAGTCCGGGCTCTGGCTGGGTCACACAAGGACATTCAAAGACTTGTCCGAAGCCAATCCTGCGTTGTCTTGGCTATGTGATTGGGGTCATTGTCCTGTTGGAAGGTGAAACTTCGCCCCAGTCTGAGGTCCTGGGTGATGTGAAGCAGGTTTTCATCAGGATCTCTCTGTACTTTCTCCGTTCATCTTTGCTTCGATCCTGCACTAGTCTCCCAGTCCCTGCCGCTGAAAAACATCCCACAGCATGATGCTGCCACCACCATGCTTCAACTTAGGGATGGTGCCAGGTTTCCTCCGATGTGACGCTTGGCATTCAGGCCAAAGAGTTCAATCTTGGTTTCATCAGACCAGAGATTCTTGTTTCTCATGGTCTGAGAGTCTTTAGGTGCCTTTTGGCAAACTCCAAGCGGCTGTCATGTGCCTTTTACTGAGGAGTGGCTTCCGTCTGGCCACTCTACCATAAAGACTAATTGGTGGAGTACTGCAGAGATGGTTGTCTTTCTGGAAGGTTCTCCCATCTCCACAAGCAGGAA
>NC_036869.1:20920070-20921163 GCF_002910315.2 Salvelinus sp. IW2-2015 | reverse complement strand
AGGAACTCTAGAGCTCTGTCAGAGTGACCATCGGGTTCTTGGTCACCTCCCTGACCAAGGCCCTTCTCCCCCGATTGCTCAGTTTGGCCGGGAGGACAGCTCTAGGAAGAATCTTGGTGGTTCCAAACTTTTTCCATTTAAGAATGATGTAGGCCACTGTGTTCTTAGAAACCAAAAATGATGATGATGCATTGGTGTCACAGACAGAAGGGGAAACCCAGACACATCAGAGGGGCTATGAAGCTGAAGCATCCGTTTAGAACCTTTTCTCACCATCAAATATGGTAGTGAGAGGAAGTCTAGTCGCGGGTAGTGAGAGAGGATGGAACTAGGTGAAACTGGGCTGACAGTCTTCTAATTTTATCATTGATGAAACATCTGAT
The DNA here is from genome assembly GCF_002910315.2 of Salvelinus sp. IW2-2015. Taxonomy (NCBI): domain Eukaryota; kingdom Metazoa; phylum Chordata; class Actinopteri; order Salmoniformes; family Salmonidae; genus Salvelinus; species Salvelinus sp. IW2-2015. Next base: position 20,920,780 of record NC_036869.1, on the reverse strand, counting down.
CTCAATCAATTTTTCTGTTCCTAAAACTAAACTCTGTTACGAACACAGTATACTAACATTTATAAAGTTGACGCTTTACCAAAGTTTTACAAAATTGCGTTGGTTAGAAGGGAGTGCAAGAGCGAATTGTTTGTGCACACGAGCACTCTACAGATGAGGCGTCCCCTAACAGAAACATGCAAATACACGCTACAACGCGCCAATAGGATCTTGCTAGCTCGTGTTTGGCTTTGCCCACCTCCTTGCTTGTTCTGCCCACTATGCTTAATTTGTTCCCACTGTAAACGACACAGATGAACTATCTTGGGGTAGTTATAAATATCTTTGTTTTGTATTGTGAACCTGTATTGTTACATCGGCATGGAATTSTAATTACAATCAAGTGTTGGAGATCTGTAAAGTTCTGTTTGTTGACGAAAAATATAATTATGTCTCTTGKAGGCTCATTTGATCATTTTAATTTACTCATTTGTCAGAATCTTTCCACTCTCTMATTTTTCTTCTTCTCTTATCTCATTTTGATGTGATAGACCTTAATATAATTTCCAACTTCATTCCATTGTCTCATTTTTTGTAATCTCTCATCTCATTTTGGTTAGATTATCTCTTGGTAAAAACATTTTCATGCTCTACAACCTGTCTCTTATACACATCTAGATGTGTATAAGAGACAGGTCTAAACATGGCTGAACCATGAGGGGTTCTCCAAT
>NC_036869.1:20875240-20913376 GCF_002910315.2 Salvelinus sp. IW2-2015 | reverse complement strand
AGTGCTGTACAGAAACCCAGCCTAAAACCCCAAACAGCAAGCAATGCAGGTGTAGAAGCACGGTGGCTAAGAAAAACTCCCTAGAAAGGCCAAAACCTAGGAAGAAACCTAGAGAGGAACCAGGCTATGAGGGGTGGCCAGTCCTCTTTTGGCTGTGCCGGGTGGAGATTATAACAGAACATGGCCAAGATGTTCAAATGTTCATAAATGACCAGCATGGTCAAATATTAATAATCACAGTAGCTATCGTGGGTGTAGCACATCTCTGTTGGCTGGACTCCCCGCATGTGCCATCAAACCTTCCTAAATTCCCCCATGTTACCCCGTCGAATCTTGCATCATCTTCAAGACCCTGGTGCTTGCCTGCGGTGCAGAATGGGGAACTKCCCCTCTTTACGTCAGACCATGCTCAAACCCTACATCCCAACTCGAGCACTCCGTTTCGCCACCTCTGTTTCTTGGCCCACCCATCCCTGCAGGAGGGCAGCTCCTGCTCAGCCGAGTCAAAGCTYTTCTCTTTCCTGGGACCCCAATTGTGGAACAAGCTTTCTCCTATCTTCAGATAACTCGCACGGCTCCCATGACGACCCCCTCAATGTATGTATTTTATTTTTAGGAATACAAACAAAACACTTGTCCCTTTTCCACTAACACTGACTTTGCTGATAAATACTTTGTTGTTTCACCTAGTTATGTTAAAATGAATGCACTATTTGTATACCTCTGAATAAGAGCGTCTGTTAAATTACWAAAATGTAAATTGTAAAAATAAATTACAGTAGAGGGCGACGTTTCCCAGGGTAGGCCCTACTGTAGTTACTAGAGCCACAAAGTCATAAACCCCGCCTATTTCTACAATTTATCTTCTTAAAATCTTATTTTAAACCTATCCCTAACCTTAACCATGCTGCTAACCGTATGCATAACACCAACCTTAAATGAAGACCAAAAATAACATTTTTGTTTTAACAGCCAATTTTGACTTTGTGGTTATGGTTACTAGTGGAAACCCTTTATTAAATTAAATTAAGAAAGCAAGCGGATTGATGACTTGACTTCCCACAATGACTTGACTTCCGATGCAAATGTTAGCGCTGTATCATAATTTTTGCCCTGATACAAATTACATTKAACTCACGAACACTCAATGTTGTGTTTGGTGCTGTAAAAAGAACGAATGACGAATTGAGTAAGTGCCCTAGTAAGCTTTTCTTTGAAATTGTATGGTTAGATTCGCCGAATTAGTGATGGGCATTCCGGCTCTTTTCAGTGAGCMGGCTCGTTTGGCTCAGCTCACAAAAAAGAGCCGCCTCTTTTGGCTCCCAAACGGCTCTTTAAAAAAAATATGCCTTGTATTTTTTCAAGTCAAACAGTTTGCGATAGTTTGACTATGATTGGTGTTAAAACAATTCTAATTAAATTATTAAATGAAATCATACTCTACCTTAACCACAATGTATTTAAAAATGCATTGGTTTGTTATGAAAAAGAATGCTATTAAATATTTGCAGTTAAAATATAACTTTAGTGCATATAAATCTAACCATTCAAAATGAATWCAATCTGAACAGCATAATAGAATATTGCACCATATCAAAGAAAAATAAATAACAATTTGCAAAACTGCAGCATCCCACAAATTTAAATAACTGTAAAAAATAAGGATGCTATTACATATGTGCATTTAAAGTATAACTTTTTTAATGTATATAAACAAAGTACATATAAATGTAACATTTCAAAACGAATACAATCTGAACAACATAATAATATAATATTGCACCATATCAAAGAAAAATAAATAACAATGTGCAAAACTGCAGCATCCCACTTAAAACATTAAACTGGTCCCTCTTTTCTCTCTTCTTTATTGCCATGTTATAACCAGCAGCACACAGCAATGCTGACCATATTTTGCTTTTATGRGAGATTTGCATTCAGAAATGCAAGCTGCCTCACTTTCGAGGGGCTGATGCAGTTTCTTCTCTCAGTAATTATTTGTCCCGTTTTCGAGAAGACCCTCTCAGAGGGAACGGATGTGGCCACTATGCAGAGTCTCCATGTCATGACTTTAGTAAGCTGTGGGTAGACGGAGGCCTTGTTCTTCCACCAGCTCAGAGGATCAGCAGATCTTTGGAGGAGGAGCTTCTCCAAATAGGATCGGACCCCCATTATGGCATCTGCTGAGGGATTCCTTCGTGCTGCATCCCCAGTTGCTCTCTCGTCAAACAGCATCCAAACAGCAGACGTTTGTGGCACTACTGCTGGTGCTTCTGCTCCATCTGATCCCTCTTCTTCCTGTTGCCCTGGTGCCTGAGCCAGCTGATTGCTGGGGCTGTTTCTCCCTGGTGCTGAGGTTAATCTTTGAAGAGCCTCATCAATCGCTCTGGCATCACTGAAGGCTAACTYYTTAAACCTGGGGTCAAGTGCAGCGGTTTCTGATAGCACGTGATTATATTCCATTCTGTGGAACTTTCTGTCCATTGATGAACATAGGGTGTCCATCAACTCTGTCACATGTCCTGTGGTTACATTTGCTTCTCTGGCCGGCTGGCTGTGATTCGCTGCAGACCCTTACACAGGGGTATAATTTTTGAGGCTGTCACATAGCTGAAGAGAGAGAACAGTAACTTACTAGTTCAGGTTCATGTTTTGTCTACTGATACTACATTCTCATCTACCTGCTCATATACAGTGGGGCAAAAAAGTATTTAGTCAGCCACCAATTGTGCAAGTTCTCCCACTTAAAAAGATGAGAGAGGCCTGTAATTTTCATCATAGGTACACTTCAACTATGACAGACAAAATGAGGAAAAAAAATCCAGAAAATCACATTGTAGGATTTTTAATGAATTTATTTGCAAATTATGGTGGAAAATAAGTATTTGGTCACCTACAAACAAGCAAGATTTCTGGCTCTCACAGACCTGTAACTTCTTCTTTAAGAGGCTCCTCTGTCCTCCACTCGTTACCTGTATTAATGGCACCTGTTTGAACTTGTTATCAGTATAAAAGACACCTGTCCACAACCTCAAACAGTCACACTCCAAACTCCACTATGGCCAAGACCAAAGAGCTGTCAAAGGACACCAGAAACAAAATTGTAGACCTGCACCAGGCTGGGAAGACTGAATCTGCAATAGGTAAGCAGCTTGGTTTGAAGAAATCAACTGTGGAGCAATTATTAGGAAATGGAAGACACACTGATAATCTCCCTCGATCTGGGGCTCCACGCAAGATCTCACCCCGTGGGGTCAAAATGATCACAAGAACGGTAGCAAAAATCCCAGAACCACACGGGGGACCTAGTGAATGACCTGCAGAGAGCTGGGACCAAAGTAACAGAGCATACCATCAGCAAGGGCATTGAAGATGAAACGTGGCTGGGTCTTTCAGCATGACAATGATCCCAAACACACCGCCCCGCGGCAATGAAGGATGGCTTCGTAAGAAGCATTTCAAGGTCCTGGAGTGGCCTAGCCAGTCTCCAGATCTCAACCCCATAGAAAACTTTGGAGGGAGTTGAAGGTCCGTGTTACCCAGCAACAGCCCCAAAACATCACTGCTCTAGAGGAGATCTGCATGGAGGAATGGGCCAAAATACCAGCAACAGTGTGTGAAAACCTTGTGAAGACTTACAGAAAACGTTTGACCTCTGTCATTGCCAACAAAGGGTATATAACAAAGTATTGAGATAAACTTTTGTTATTGACCCAATACTTATTTTCCACCATCATTTGCAAATAAATAAATTTAAAATCCTACAATGTGATTTTCTGGATTTTCTTTTCTCATTTTGTCTGTCATAGTTGAAGTGTACCTATGATGAAAATTACAGGCCTCTCTCATCTTTTTAAGTGGGAGAACTTGCACAATTGTGGCTGACTAAATACTTTTTTGCCCCACTGTATGTAGCTCAGTCAAAAACATATATTTCAGCATCTCTACTTTGGCAAAAAAGGTAGTTGTATAATTAAGAACGTATATGCAGGATTTCATAGTTGGAAATATAAGAGTTGTTGCCCTGTCCTTCTCTGTGATGTCATTCCAACGAATCCAAAAGAACAAACCGTCTCTTTCTCTGTGATGTCATTCCAACGGAATCCAGAAAGACAAACACCTGTCTCTTTCTCTGTGATGTCTTCCAACGGAATCCAAAGAACAAAACCCTGTCTCTTTCTCTGTGATGTCATTCCAACGGAACCAGAAAGACAAAAAACCTGTCTCTTTCTCTGTGATGTCATTCCAACGGAATCCAGAAAGAACAAACCCTGTCTCTTTCTCTGTGATGTCATTCCAACGGAATCCAGAAAGAACAAAACCCGTCTCTTTCTCTGTGATGTCATTCCAACGAATCCAGAAGAACAAAACCCTGTCTCTTTCTCTGTGATGTCATTCCAACGGAATCCAGAAAGAACAAAACCCTGTCTCTTTCTCTGTGATGTAATTCTAACGGAATCCAGAAAGAACAAAACCCTGTCTCTTTCTCTGTGATGTCATTCCAACGGAATCCAGAAAGAACAAAAACCCTGTCTCTTTCTCTGTGATGTCATTCCAACGGAATCCAGAAAGAACAAAACCCTGTCTCTTTCTCTGTGATGTCATTCCAAACGGAATCCAGAAAGAACAAAAACCTGTCTCTTTCTCTGTGATGTCATTCCAACGGAATCCAGAAAGAACAAAACCCTGTCTCTTTCTCTGTGATGTCATTCCAACGGAATCCAGAAAGAACAAAACCCTGTCTCTTTCTCTGTGATGTCATTCCAACGTAATCCAGAAAGAACAAAAACCCTGTCTCTTCTCTGTGATTCATTCCAACGGAATCCAGAAAAGAACAAAACCCTGTCTCTTTCTCTGTGATGTATTCTAACGGAATCCAGAAAGAACAAAACCCTGTCTCTTTCTCTGTGATGTCATTCCAACGGAATCCAGAAAGAACAAAAACCCTGTCTCTTTCTCTGGATGTCATTCCAACGGAATCCAGAAAGAAAAAAACCCTGTCTCTTTCTCCTGTGATGTCATTCCAACGGAATCCGAAAGAACAAAACCCTGTCTCTTTCTCTGTGATGTCATTCCAACGGAATCCAGAAAGAAACAAAACCCTATCCCTTCTCTGCTGATGTCATTCCAACGGAATCCAGAAAGAACAAAACCCTGTCCCTTTCTCTGTGATGTCATTCCAACGGAATCTAAAGAACAAAAACCCTGTCTCTTTCTCTGTGATGTCATTCCACGCGAATCCAGAAAGAACAAAAACCTGTCTCTTTCTCTGTGATGTCATTCCAACGGAATCCAGAAAGAACAAAACCCTGTCTCTTTCTCTTTGTGATTCATTCCAATGGAATCTAGAAAGCACAAAAACCCTGTCTCTTTCTCTGTGATGTCATTCCAACGGAATCTAAAAGAACAAAACCCTGCTCTTTCTCTGTGATGTCATTCCAACGAATCTGAAAGGAACAAAACCTGTCTTCTTTCTCTGTCGATGTCATCTCTAACGGAATCCAGAAGAGACACACCAAAACCCTGTCCTCAAACATTTACATCAAAAGGTGCAAAGTTATGGGCAAAGACACAAAACATCCATATCAAATTAAATATTTTTCTTGATCAAATAACATGGTGGAAAGAAACACTTTTTGTGCAGTATTCATTTAACATCCTTAAAAACCACTTAATGTGAATATACTTTACTATATTGTACATAGGCTGGTCATCTAGGTTCGTACCTGTAGACTTTCTATCACCATGACAATAAACAATGCACAATACAGTAATTGAGTACATTGACACATCAAGTGGTTTGTGATGATGTGGCTCAGTTGGTAGATCATGGTGTTTGCAATGATAGGGTTGTGGGTTTGATTCCCACAGGGGACCAGTATGATTTGCTCTGGATAAAAACTCAACTAAAATGGAAAAGGAATGAATAGACTATTTCAGTTTTCAAATAGAAATAAATTGCATTTGCCAAGTATTTCAAGAAACTGGAAAACATATCAAGCAAGTATTTTTTATTTTCCACAAGTATTATCAGATTAACTGTTTTGTACAGATAATTATCAAACTCAAGTTACAAATGCTGGTAAACACTCAAATACATGTATATAATTTTTTTCAGAAAAGTAGTGCACAGGGCCTTTACTATTCATGTATTAATACTTGCGCATTAAAGCGTTTCCACCCATTTTTCGCCTAATTAATTTTACCGACACAAGATGCCACGTTGTCTAGTGTATTTTGTTTTGTCGACATTTGGAAAGTTTACCGACAAAATGTGCTGTTTCCATCAGGCCTGTCATGACATGTTTTATCCAACATGTACTTTACTTGCATACAAGTTTGGATGGAAACCTGGTTAGAGACTCACTTTTCAGTTTTCACAATTTTAATCTAACTAGAACGAATCTAACTAAAAGTAATCAAAAGTAAAATTAGATTGGTACAGATAGTACAGTAATATCAAATGGGAAATGGATGGTAGAACGTGTTCCCTTGTCTTTCACAAACGATTCCTAACCTAATACAGTATATATTCCAAAATATAACGACAGGTTTCCCAGACACAGATTAAACGTCCTATACTAAAAGCATGCTCAATGAGCATAACATTTTTATTTAGTCCACGACTAGGCTAAATCTGTGTCCGGGAAACTGTCCCTAAATGGTTGTGTTTAAAAAGATGTTGATATTGGACTTGTCTACGTGAACTAAATTATTCAACGGAGCTACGCTGTATTCCTGACTCCATCCAATTGCGCAAAAAACGTAATTCATTCTCCCCTATCATATTGTGCTGTCTTGTTTCGTCAGTGATGCATAGTGATCTTGCCTTTTTTCCCTACAAGGCATGTTTTCACTATATCCCTCTTATCTGGCACAGGGATTAATTTCATAGCCCTAATTTATCACTTCGCATTTCATTAAGCCTACTTAATTTTACTGATATCCTAAACGGATGGATGTCCATTTCCACCGCCTACTTGCGTTTATTTTAGCGAATTGGATCGCCACCGCAATCTGAGTTGTGCCCTCTGCTCAAGGCAATTCCCGTCATGACCTGTCTATTCTTTCAAATTCGCTAAATGGCATTTTCCTTCGGTACTAGTGTTCTCAAAGAAGTTAGACATCATTCGTTTTCGAATCCTTTTCATCAAATGAAGACTACTGTGGGGATTTGATTTGGTTCTTCACGCACTCTTCTGTGCCTTGCGTAAACCTCAAGACGCTTGCTTCAAAGGTAAGTGTTGATTAGCCTACAATATTTAGCTTTCACCCGGTGAAGGAATGTCAACACATTTTAGTAGAATACATTTTCTTGACGTTACACAAAGGATTCTTAATTCGACAGCGTTTCTATTGCTGGTTTCACATTGTTCCCACCCCACAATGTTTTATGTTGACAGTAGAATGTTAGTCTATTTCATAAAATGTGTACCYTTCCATTTATAGTGACTGTCGTTGACAGATTTAATCTCCCGCACAGCCTACATGGGCTACTATAGTATCATGTATGTCCGACACCTCGATTGAAATGAAGGTATAACAATAATCAATAAACACACACAGGCCATCGAAATTCAAAATGGAGTTATAACAGCATCTGATTTGATTCATACAGTCCTATTATAGCCTACAAAGCACGTATTCATAGTAGTATGCATAAGCATGACCTGAACTAAAATACACCCTAGCCAATATCCATTTACAGTCACGAAATTATGTTGGTTTTTCCTATCAAAGGCGTGACCCATCTTTCACCAATGGTGTTACAATACTGCATAGGACAACGTGCGTAAATAGTGACCGTCTGTGAGGAACATAATTTCTTTCGGGCTTTTTGGTTATACTATTATTATTATGATTTAGATAGAGACAACCCATACAATGTTTTTCCCCCCCCCCCTCCCCCCCAACCTCTTATTTTAGCTACAGCCTATATTTACTGGTTTGAATGAAACAGGTGTGCATCCCTGGGAATTTTGGTGTGGACTGTTGCCAAGTGTCAGCATATCTGAATGGAGCCTATTGTTCCAGTCTGGCTGAACCACACCATTGCATTATAATAGAATAACACAGCCTCAAATATATTGATACGCTCCCATACACTGATTCATAACACCCTTACCAACATAAGAATAACATTTGCAAGTTGGCATATTTCTAATGTCAGAGATGCAGCCAGTACTGCATGGCAATCTATTAATGTGCTGTTGAGTCTTTCTTTGTCGATCGGCTCTTGTTGATGTGCGTTCCCTAAGGATTTATCCAAGGACTGAGATGGTTTCAATATAACCTATAGAATGTGTCTATTAAAAGGGAACAGAAGCCCAGTTCCTATTTCAGTCAGTTTTTATGGCTCATTGTCTGTCAATGGTTGATACTGTGTATCTACTTCCTGTTCTTACTGTGCGGAACATGGCTTGTTCAGGGACAGTACCGTACTAAGTGACGGACAGAGGAGGAAGTGGATCCAGCGCTGAGTTTATCACCTGGGTTTTCCCCTGGCTGCACTCCTCCTGTACCSCGCTCCCCCTCTCCCTCCATTGTCTTTGCACAGCAATGGAGGAGAGAAGATTAGATGGGACAGGCCGATAAAACCTTGTTTTCTGGAGAGCTGAGGACTCTGGGACTGCGGAGACAGACACTACCATCTCCTGTGGAGCTTTTTTATCATCCTTTAACGGGGACCACGAGACAACATCAAGGTGATTCTTGGTCCATTCTTAGCCTGCATCTTAAATGGCATTCTATTCCCTGTATAGCGCACTACTTTTGACCAGAGTCCTGTGCCTTAGACTATACAGAATAGGGTACCATTTGAGAGAAACCCTGGCACATGCAAGCATTATTGCAATTGTATATCACTGCCATATTACTGCAATTTTCTATGAAATAAGCCTCAATTTGGTGGCCAGGCTATATTTAGCAGAATTGCGGATTGTTCTGAGGATTGTGGATCTATTCGCAGTAGAGTAGTTGGGGGGGGGGGGGTCTAAATTTAGTGTTTGTTTTCGCTCCAAGGAACCGGGTAGACCTATGTCAGAATGAGGTGCACACACTCCTTTCTTTGTTTCAGATGAGTCTTTTGATTTTACCATCAGTCTCAAGTGAAAGTCCCAACTAATTTCCTCAATGGAGCAGCAGGACATGTAGAAACCAAASTAACCATAATTCCACTTTTGTTTTTTACAGAATGTGCCTGGGCGTGTGCAGCACGTACAATGCCTAGTGAAAGTCTACACACCCCTTACACTGTCAGATTTCGCTGCCTTCCATTCAGTCTAAAAAGGGATTCACTTAGATATTTTTTCCCTACAGATCTACACATTTTCAAAGTGAAAGAAAATGATTGAAAAAWTTCTAAATTAATAGAAGTGAATACTTGGTGGATGCATCTGAAAACCCTGGGCTATTCTACAGTGGGACAGTTACACATTTTGAATGCAAATGACATACCAGAATACCAGACCTTTTTAAAAGACATTTGAAAATCAGAGACAAGGTTTGAATATTGCTGTCTATCAATGATTCCCAACCAAATTTACTGAGCTCGATTCCACGGTAAAAAAAATGATGTTGAGTCTCAGATTTTTCACTTTAAAATGTATGTCAGGCAAAAACTATCGATTGCAAAGTTAAACAGACCATACAACTCTATGCACAAAGAATATAACACATTTCCACTGACATTTTTACAAAAACAGAATGATGACACAAACAGGGGTTAAAATGTCTTCACCCTCAGGTGCCTGTTGGAGGATTCTGCTTTTCCCACATTCTTACAGTCTTATGGTGAATAGCAAAGTTCTGAGACTCACAGGATTACAATCCCCCCTCCTTTCTCACCCCTCTTTCCCCCTGTTTCTCTCTTCTTTCTTTCTCCTTCCTCTCCCCCTCTCCCGTCTCTCCTACCCCCTTCCCGCCCTCTCAATCTCTCTGAATGTGGGAACTAGGAACAAATCACACAGTCACAGATCCTGATGTTCAAGCACTCTGGCTCCATATTAGGGGAAGGCGCTACTAGTTGCATTAGTTCCGTTGTTTACGCACTGTGACAGGCTGCTAAGGGTGTGCTGTTCACAGTTTCCTCCTGGCCAAGAGCAGTCGTAATCCCTTAAGAGGTTTCAACAGTCTCTCAGTACTGCTAAATGGTTTCCATCCCTCTTCTCCTCAAAACCCTCATTGCTAATGATTGGTGCCAGCAGAGCACTATATTGTAGATCTTTCAGATATAAATATGTTTTATTTTATTTAACTAGGCAAGTCAGTTTAGAACAAATTCTTATTTACAATGACGGCCTAACCCGGACGACGCTGGGCCAATTGTGCGGCGCCCTATGGGACTCCCAATGACGGCCAGTTGTGATACAGCCTCAAATCGAACCAGGGTCTGTAGTGACGGCTCAGTGTCTTAGACCGCTGTGCCACTCGAGAGCCCAAATACATTATGAAGAACAAACACTCTTCCCTTACATGTAAACAAAGGAATCACGTACGCTCTATTTGCGACTTTTCTACTTGCATATGCCTACGTGGCCCAGGTGATGGCACTGAACAGGAGCATGGTTTTGTCCTGCTTCTCTACCCAATGCCCTTGCACAATCCCTCTCATTAATCTAAAGGGAACGTACTGGTGTAGGAACAATGGTGGGAACCCTCCAACTAATTCTTGCACCAACCCAAAGTTTTTAAATCCATGACAAAGGAGTGTGCAAGTACACACCCAGGGAGAAGGGTAGAGAATCACAACACAACCCCAATGGGGTCATGGAARAGGTTGTTTGAGGCTGTTGAGTACATTCTGTACCGCAGACTGCTYCAGCACTTCAGGTTGAAGTCGAAAGGGAAGAAACTCCATCTTGATCCTTCACCGTGGTCTCTCGTCTTCTAGTTACTTTTCAATCGATTTGTATGATACTGTGCTTGTCTTTTGTCACAGGTCACTGAGCAATAATGCACTCAGGCWAAATTGTTTGAAGGCAAGTTTAGGGGCAAGAAAAATGTCCAGGAGTTATCCATAGAGAGAAACCTTTTGAGGGACCAAACTTGTAACCATGGAAACCCATCCGTTTCTGATCAGTAGCATAGGCCAAAGGTTCATTGGAGTGTTCTTTGAATTAGGGTTGTAGGGTTTTCTATTATACAGTAAGTTGCATGCTGTGCTAATGTAGAAATCACGCTGGTATTCTGTACCACCCTCCCACCAGCACTCTGCTCTCCAAAGTAAATGTCAGCAGTAGGTCTACTGCAGAGGAGGCTGGCGGGAGTGGCTATAGGAGGACGGGCTCATTGTAATGGCTGGAATGGCATTAATGGAACGGTATCAAACACAACAAACATATGGAAACCACATGTTGGACTTCCATTTATTACATTCCAGCCATTACAATGAGCCCATGCTCCTGTAGCTCCTCCCACCAGCCTCCACTGGCCCACTGGTATACTTCTAAAACATCAGGACAGAAGCTTTATGAAACACAAAAAAAAATGAAATTGAGCGGTTTCTCCCATTTTGTTCTGAACGTAATGAGCCAGGTCAGGGAAGGTGATGTCACTGCTTGAGCTAGCTAAATTTCCACTGTTCTAGGACATTGGTACAGGATTTTGGCCCTGAATGTTTTGTCCAAATCCAGACCTGTACACGAGCTAGCTAACCTAGTTTACACCAATTAATGCTAGGCCATTGGTACAGGCTTTTGGACTGGATGCTGTTTGGTCCAGGGCCCGGCCAATGCGCCGAGCTATCTTAACTAGTTAGCTACCACTATGCTAAGCTAATACATTGGTACAGACTTTTGACCCCAGCTGATGGTATTTTGTCCAGGGCCAGGCATGTGTACAGTATTTGTCCTTTTAGTCCCTCTGGTCCCATAATAACAGTAGCAAGACCAGCCAGTACTAATATAATATAGCCCAGGCTCTGGCCAGCCTCATCGAACGCCCACTAACATTGAGCAGTCATCTACCCCCCCAGGTCTCTCTCTGTGTGACTAAGCAGCATGAAACTGAGGAAGATGTTAACCCCTTCACTAGGCTGGCTTTCATTCTGGCTCCGGATGAATCAAAGACACTCACGTCCACACTCACACACATACAGTAGGCATGCACGCTAGGGCCGGGACGATACCASTATCTCCATACGCGTTAGTATTTTTATTTCTTTAACCTTTATTTAACTAGGCAAGTCAGAACAAATTCTTATTTACAGTGACGGCCTACCAGAAGGCCTCCTGCGGGGACGGGGGCTGGGATTAAAAATAAAATAAAATATAGGACAAAAACACACATCACGACAAGAGAGACAACACACCACTACATAGAGACCTAAGATGACAACATAGCATGGCAGCAACACATTAAAAACACAGCATGGTAGCAACACAACATGAGAACAACATGGTAGCAACACAACATGGTAGCAACACAACATGGCAGCAGCACAACATGGTAGCAGCAAAAACATGGTACAAACATGATTGGGCACAGACAACAGCACAAAGGGCAAGAAGGTAGAGCCAACAATACATCACGCGAAGCAGCCACAACTGTCAGTAAGAGTGTCCATGATTGAGTCTTTGAATGAAGAGATTGAGATAAAACTGTCCAGTTTGAGTGTTTGTTGCAGCTTGTTCCAGTCGCTAGCTGCAGCAAACTGAAAAGACGAGCGACCCAGGGATGTGTGTGCTTTGAGGACCTTTAACAGAATGTGACTGTCAGAACAGGTGTTGTATGTGGAGGATGAGGGCTGCAGTAGATATCTCAGATAGGGGGGAGTGAGGCCTAAGATGGTTTTATAAATAAGCATCAACCAGTGGGTCTTGCGAGGGGTATATAGAGATGACCAGTTTACAGAGGAGTATAGAGTGCAGTGATGTGTCSTATAAGGAGCATTGGTGGCAAATCTGATGGCCGAATGGTAAAGAACATCTAGCCGCTCGAGAGCACCCTTACCTACTGATCTATAAATTACGTCTGCGTAATMTAGAATGGGTAGGATGGTCATCTGAATCAGGGTTAGTTTGGCAGCTGCGGTGAAAGAGGAGCAGTTACGATAGAGGAAACCAAGTCTAGATTCAACCTTAGCCTGCATCKTTGATATGTGTTGAAAGAAGGACAGTGTACCGTCTADCCATACTCCCAAGTACTTGTATGAGGTGACTACGTCAAGCTCTAAACCCTCAGAGGTAGTAATAACACCTGTGGGAAGAKKGGCATTCTTCTTACCAAACCACATKACCTTTGTTTTGGAGGTRTTCAGAACAAGGTTAAGGGTAGAGAAAGCTTGTTGGACACTAAGAAATCTTTGTTCTAGAGCGTTTAACACAAAATCCGCGGAGKGGCCAGCTGAGTTTAAGACAGAATCATGGCAAGGAAACAAAATACAAAGCGGATTTAACTTCTTTAAGAAATCAGCTCTAATGTTGAAAACAAGCATCATTATGTTGTCATCCGGAGTTACATGTATTTATTTTCCAAGCTATAGCACCCAATATTTACATACAGCAGCTTTTTAAAGGACCATATAGTTTTGCTTGCTTCGTGGTTTCATTTTTGCCATGGAAAAAATATTGCGATACTGGTATCGTCCCGGCCCTAATGTACACACACACACACACACACACACACACACACACACACACATTCCCATCCCTATATACAGATGCACACTGCAGATTTACATACACACAAACAGTGTACATTGAGTGTACAAAACATTAGGAACACCTTCCTAATATTGAGTTGCACCCCCTTTTGCCCTCAGAACAGCCTCCATTCGTCGGGGAATGGACTCTACAAGGTGCTGAAAGCGTTCCACAGGGATGCTGGCCCATGTCGACTCCAATGTTTCCCACAGTTGTGTCAAGTTGGCTGGATGTCCTTTGGGTGGTGGACCATTCTTGATACACATGGGAAACTGTTGAGCATGAAAAACCCAGCAGTGTTGCAGTTCTTGACACACTCAAACCGGTGTGCCTGGCACCTACTACCAATACCCCATTCAAAAGCACTTAAATCTTTTGTCTTACCCATTCACGCTAAGAATGGCACATAAACACAATCCATGTCTCAATTGTCTCAAGGCTTAAAAATCCTTCTTTAACATGTCTCCTCCCCTTCATCTACACTGATTGAAGTGGATTTAACAGATGACATCAATAAGGGATCATAGCTTTCACCTGGATTGACCTTGGTCAGTTAATGTCCTCTATGTTTGAACACTCATGGGTGTATTAAACCACAAAGCACAAACACGCTGCACTGTGTCGAGAGCTCTTTTCAGCACTCATGGAACATGGCAGCAACTCTCCCACATACTGTAACACACAAAACCAACCTCACCCAGAAGCTGCAGCAACGTCTCCCAGCATACTGTACACACCAGACTCACACCCCATGGCTCAGCACCTCCACAAGCTGTAACACGACTCACTAACCCAGTCAACTCCCCATCTGTAGACACACAGACTCAACTCCCCCCAGATGCTGCAGGCAACACTCCCATCATACTGTACACACCAGAATGCCAGCCTCACCCCAGAAGCTGCAGCAACACTCCACAGATACTGTACACTACCAGACCTCAACCTCACCCCGAGATGCTGCAGCAACACTCTCTCAATCTGTAACAACAACCGCAGCCTCAATCTCACCCCACGATGCTTGCAGCAACCTCCCCACATTACTGTAGTCAACACCAGACATCACACCTCACCCCCACGATGCTGCAGGCAACTCTCCCCAACATCTGTACACCCAGACTCCAACCTACTACCCAGCATGCTGCAGCAAACACTCCACATACTGTTACACAGCAGACATCACCCTACCGTGCGCAGCAGCTGCCGCAACACTCCTCACAGTACTGTACACACCAGACTCAAGCCTCACCCGCAGCATGCTGCAGCAACTCCTCCCACATATCTGGTACCACCAGACTCAACTCACCCCCAGAAAGCTGCACGCAACTCTCCACATACTGTAACACTTACCAGACTCAACTCACCCCAGACGCTCGCAGCTCACACTCCCACATACTGTACACACCAGACTAAGCCTCACGCTCCCAGAAGTGCCGCAACTCTCCACATACTGTACACACCAGATCTCAACCTCACCCCACGAAGCTGCAGCAACACTCCCACATACTGTCACACCAGAACCTCATCCCTAGCTGCTGCAGCACGCCTACCTTGCTCGTAGTCTTTTTCAGCTATTCCTAGTTCCCTGCCTTCCGTTTCCCACCCGGCATGTTAGTCAACTTCAGCCTGTTCTTGCCTGTCAAACACTACACACACGTTATGTTCGTTCTATCCTGCGTGGGGACCTGCACAATGTATTTCCATTTCAAAAATACCAACGCCGTAAACTCCTAATCCTAACCTAACCTAATCTATATAACTGACGCCTAATTATAATCCTTAAACTAACCGCCTTGAAGCTTAAAATAGCTTTGTCCTCAAGATAATTTTTCCTTGGTTTTAACTCCCTTGTGAGGTAATTTGGGTATTTTAGGTCCCCGCAAGGATAGAAGAAGCAACCCCCCTCCCCACACACACATCACACACAAGTCACAGTGAGTGTGTTGGAAACGAGACGTGAAGAGACACGGGTGTGGTGTGTGTCAGAGCTTCTGTCTCAGGGGACAGAAGAACAGCTGCTCCACACACACACCAAACTGCTGCCAGCCACACAACGGAACAAGCCGTGTGTGTGTGTGGCTGTGTGTGTGTGTTGTGTGTGTTGTGGTTGTGGTGTGTGTGTGCTGTGTGTGTGTGTGTGTGTGTGTGTGTGGTGTGTGTTGTGTGTGTTGTGTGTGTGTGGCGTGTGTGTGTGTGTGTGTGTGTGTGTGTGTGTGTGTGTGTGTCATCTAGCCTGTAATAGGTTTCCATTGTGACTCATTCTGTTGTACAGAGGGAAGAATTTAACTGGTGTTTGTGTCCATGATTGTAACAGAGTCTGTAAGAATAGGATTCAATTTGAAATGCAAGGGTGATGAACCAAATACTGTAGAATTACCGACGATGATAAAATTCTTGTTGTCAATGTCGGCCAGGGCCAAAGTTTCCGCTCAGGGCTGTCATACACTTTGTCTTATATTGTGTACATTGTAGATCTGTATTTATTTAATACCAGGTTGAATCAACATATATGACCTTGAATCTACAAACACCCGTCGCTGTCTGTTGACTTTTTCAAGGTGTATTTGCCTTGTAAGCGGATCCAGCAACTGAAACTGGAAGATCTCTAAGGAAACTCAATGAATGGACCCTGAATGGAGACTCAATAGCAGGGTCGTGTTCATAAGGTCACGTTTTCAAAATGTTTYGCAATGGAAAATGTGTGTGCCATATTGGACCAGGTAGTCCCTTTCAGCCAGTTTTCTTCCATTTGGTTCCTAATGAACACCACCCTGCTGAATGATTCTACTGTTGCAGGGAAAGGGATAATATAGAACCAGACCTGGGTTCAAATACTATTTCAAATATCAATTACTTTTACATTATTGATWWAAAAAAAAAAGACAAGTAGTTTAATATTTTAATGTATTTGGAAATACACTTGGAAAGTATTTTAAAATCCACTGACCCAAATACACGCCCATGCATTTAACCCATGTATTTCAAAATAGTATTTTAAATACAATTTGGTAGACTATTTGTTTTTTACAAATAACCATTTAAATACTAAAATAAAAGTACTTATTTAAATACCAGATACTCAAATACACATCAGGAAGAGATGGTTCTCTCCATCCAATCACCAGCTTGAGCTTGAGTGAATTCAATTCAGAGTTTGTATTGAATTGAGTGATTGCATTGAATCAAACAGGACTGAACTGCATTGAGCCAGATTGAAATGAATCCATTTGAGATTTTAATCATTGGTTMTTTTTCTCAGGCCTGCTGATGGGGGCGGGCAAGAGCAAGCCCAAGGAGCCAGGTCAGCGCTCACTGAGTCTCGATGGCACCATTGGCACGGGCTCGGACAGTGGGCACCACCACCACCTCAACTCGACCCAGCAGACCCAGACCCCCAACAGGAGTCCCGCCGTAGGGGGCGCCAGGCATGGCCACCACCCCGGGCATGCTCCCACCAACACCCCCGAGCTGGCGCTGTTCGGTGGAGTAGACCACACGAGCAGTATCACCTCCCCTCACAGAGGACCACTGGCAGGTAGGTGGAGCAGGGAGTTCTTAGGCTGCATTCAGCAGGGGAAAACGTTGTGGAACGTTTAGATGGGCTGCTTTCAGCAGGGGGAAATGTTTTGGAACGTTCAGCTGGGCTGCGATTAGCATGGCAAAGCATTGTGGAATGTTCAGATGGAAATATGTTATGTAAAACAAACATGTTAATGTTCCACATTTCTTTGAATTAACTTCCTCAATAAAAATGGATACATATTTCAAGTGTTGCCAAAATAATCCCAAGCGTACCTTTCTACTTGATTTTGTCTTGAGGAAGATCCAAAATGTATTATTCATTCTGGCTAGGGCTTATGCACGACGTAACGCGGAGTGCCTGGATGCATTCCAGGTGATACACCACATGGAGCTGGTTGAGAGAATGCCAAGAGTGTGCAAAGCTGTCATTAAGGCAAAGGGTGGCTACTTTGAAGAATCTCAAAATAAATTATTTTGATTTGTGTTTAACACTTTTTTGGTTACATGATTCCATGCAGTGGCAAAAAAAGTATGTGACCCTTTGGAAATACCTTGATTTCTGCATAAATTGGTCATAAAATTTGATCTGATCTTCATTCTAGGTCACAACAAATAGACAAGGTCTGCTTAAACTAAACACACAAAACAATTATACGTTTTTCTTTATTGAACCACCGTGTAAACATTCACACTCGGGATGCAAAAAGTATGTGAACCCTTGGATTTATTAACTGGTTGACCATCCTTTGGCAGCAATAATCTCAACCAAATGTTTTCTGTAGTTGCGTATCAGACCTGCACAACGGTCAGGCGGAATTTGACCATTCCTCTTTACAAAACTGTTTTAGTTCAGCAATATTCTTGGGATGTCTGGTGTGAACTGCTCTCTTGAGGTCATGCCACAGCATCTCAAATCGGGTTGAGGTCAGGACTGTGGGCCACTCCAGAATTGTATTTTCTTCTGTTGAAGCCATTCGTTGTTGATTAACTTCTGGTTTTGGGTCGTTGTCCTGTTGCATTCACCCAACTTCTGTTAGCTTCAATGGTGGACAGATAGCCTTACATTCTCCTGCAAAATGTCTTGATAAACTTGGGAATTATTTTCCGTCGATGATAGCAAGCTGTCCAGGCCCTGAAGCAGCCCCAGGAAAAGCAGCCCCAAACCATGATTTCCCTCCACCATACTTTACAGTTGGGATGAGGTTTTGATCTGTGGTGTGTGTGCCTTTTTTCCTCCAACATAGTGTGTGTGTTCCTTCAAACATACTCAACTGTAGTTTCATCTGTCCACAGAATATTTTGCAGACAACAACAGGTGCACTTTGCAACATCAGATGCGTGCAGCAATGTTTTGTTTGGACAGAAGTGGCTTCTTCCGTGTTATCCTCCCATGAACACCATTCTTGTTTAGTGTTTTATGTATGTGTAGACTCGTCAGAGAATGTTAGCATGTTTCCAGAGATTTCTTTTAAGTCTTTAGCTGACACTCTAGGATTCTTCTTAACCTCCATTGACCATTGAGCACTCCTAGGGAGAGTAGCAACAGTGCTGAACTTTCTCCATTTATGACAATTTTTCTTACCGTGACTGATGAACATCAAGGCTTTTAGAGATACTTTTGTAACCCTTTCAGCTTTATGCCAAGTCCAACAATTCTTAATCTTAGTTCTTCTGAGATCTCTTTTGTTCGAGGATCTGGTTCACATCAGACAATGCTCCTTGTGAATAACATACCACATTTGTGAGTTATTTTTTTAAAGGGCAAGGCAGCTCTAACCAACATCCCCAATCTCGTCTCATTGATTGGACTCCAGGTTAGCTGACTCTGACTCCAATTAGATTTTAAGAGGAGGAAGTCATTAGCCAGGGTTCACATACTTTTTCCAACCTACACTGTGAATCTTTAAAATATGTATTCAATATAGACAAGAAAATACACTAATTGTTGTGTTATTAGTTTAAGCATAGTATGTTTTTTCATTGTTGTGACTTAGATGAAGACAAATTGATGACCAATTTATGCAGAAAAAATCCAAAGGGTTCCACTACTTTTTTCTTGCCACTGTATGTGTGGAGGAGAACACACTGGAGTCATTTAGCCTTTGGTTGGAGTGGGCAATGTATACTGTAGGTGGAGCAAAACACCAGCTCAACGTCAACAGTGAAGAGGCGACTCCGGGATGCTGGCCTTCTAGGCAGAGTTGCAAAGAAAAAGCCATATCTCAGCCTGGCCAATAAAAATAAAAATTAAGATGGGCAAAAGAACACAGACACTGGACAGAGGAACTCTGCCTAGAAGGCCAGCATCCCGGAATCGCCTCTTCACCGTTGACGTTGAGACTGGTGTTTCGGGGTACTATTTAATGAAGCTGCCAGCTGAGGACTTGTGAGGCGTCTGTTTCTCAAACTAGACACTCTAATGTACTTGTCCTCTTGCTCAGTTGTGCACCGGGGCCTCCCACTCCTCTTTCTATTCTGTTTAGAGCCAGTTTGCGCTGTTCTGTGAAGGAGTAGTACACAGCGCCGTACGAGATCTTCAGTTTCTTGGCAATTTCTCTGATGGAATAGCCTTAATTTCTCAGAAAAAGAATAGACTGACGTGTTTCAGGAGAAAGGTCATTGTTTCTGGCCATTTTGAGCCTGTAATCGAACCCACAAATGCTGATGCTCCAGATACTCAACTAGTCTAAAGAAGGCCAGTTTTATTGCTTCTTTAATCAGAACAACAGTTTTCAGCTGTGCTAACATAATTGCAAAAGGGTTTTCTAATGATCAATTAACCTTTTAAATTTATAAACTTGGATTAGCTAACACAACGTGCCATTGGAACACAGGAGTTATGGTTGCTGATAATGGGCCTTTGTACGCCTATGTAGATATTCCCCAAAAAATCTGCCGTTTCCAGCTACAATAGTCATTAAAAATGTCTACACTGTATTTCTGATCAATTTGATGTTATTTTAATGGACAAAGGACATTTCGAAGTGACCCCAAACTTTTGTGTGTGTGTGTGTGTGTGTGGTGTGTGGTGTGTGTGTGTGTGTGGTGTGTGTGTGTGTGTGTGTGGTGTTGTGTGTGGTGTGTGTGTGTGTGTGTGTGTGTGTGTGTGTGTGTGTTGTGTGTGTGTGTTGGTGTATAACAAAAATATACAATAATATATATAACAAAAATATATGTAAAGTGTGGTCCCATGTTTCTTGAGCTGAAATGAAAGATCCCAGAACTTTTCCATACGCACAAAAAGCTTATTTCTCTCAAATGTTGGGCACAAATTTGTTTACATCCCTGTTAGTGAGCAAAGATAATCTGACAGGTGTGGCATATCAAGAAGCTGATTAAACAGCATGATCAGTACACAGGTGCACCTTGTGCTGGGGACAATAAAAGGCCCATTTAAAATGTGCAGTTTTGTCACACAACACAATGCCACAGATGTCTGAAGTTTTGAGGAAGCTTGCAATTGGCATGCTGTTTGCAGGAATGTCCACCAGAGCTGTTACCAGATAGTTTAATGTTTATTTCTCTACCATAAGCCTCCTCTAAAGTCATTTTAGAGAATTTAGCAGTACGTCCAACCGGCTTCGCAACCGCAGACCACGTGTAACCACGTCAGCCCAGGTTCTCCACATCTGGCTTCTTCACCTACGGGATCACCTGAGACCAGCTACCCGGACAGCTGATAAACTGTGGGTTTGCACAACCGAAGAATTTCCCTGAGACGGTCAGAAACCCGTCTGTTTGCTGATAACAACGTTTTGAACAGAGTGCCCCATGGTGGGGTTATGGTATGGGCTGGCATAACCATGAGCAACGAACACAATTGCATTTTATCGATGGCAATTTGAACGCACAGAAATACCATGAGAGATTTTGAGGCCCATTGTCATGTCATTCATCCGCCGCCATCACCTCATGTTTCAGCATGATAATACACAGCCCCATGTGGCAAGGATCTGTACACAATTYCTGGAAGCTGAAAGGGCCTGCAGGACCAGACATGTCACCCATTGAGTMTGTTTGGGATGCTCTGGATTGACGTATCCGACAGCGTGTTCCAGTTCCCGGCAATATCCAGCAACCTTACACTTCCATTGAAGAGGAGTGGGACAACATTCCACAGGCCA
Source organism: Salvelinus sp. IW2-2015 (assembly GCF_002910315.2). Classification (NCBI taxonomy): domain Eukaryota; kingdom Metazoa; phylum Chordata; class Actinopteri; order Salmoniformes; family Salmonidae; genus Salvelinus; species Salvelinus sp. IW2-2015. Next base: position 20,892,090 of record NC_036869.1, on the reverse strand, counting down.
CAATCAACAGCCTGATCAACTCTCTGCGAAGGAGATGTCGCACTGCATGAGGCAAAAGGTGGTCACACCAGATACTGACTGGTTTTCTGAAGGTGGTCACACTAGATACTGACTGGTTTTCTGATCCACGCCTAAACTTAAAGGTTATCTGTGACCAACAGATGCATATCTGTATGCCCAGTCATGTGAAGTCCATAGATTAGGGCCTAATGAATTTATTTAAATTGACTGATTTCCTCATATGAACTGTAACTCAGTAAAATCTTTGAAATTGTTTCATGTTGCGTTTATATTTTTGTTCAGTGTAAATCACACAGCTGACCAAATTACGTAGTATTTTAGTTCTGGGTTAACCAAGACTAAAAATAGCCAGGTTGTTCAGCTATATATGTACAAGCCACAGGAGGTTGGTGGCACCTTAATTGGGGAGAACGGGCTCGTGGTAATGACTGGAGCGGAATAGGTGGAACGGTATCAAATAAATGGTTTCCATGTGTTTGATGCCCTTCCATTTTCCCCGTTTCAGCCATTTATTATTAGCCGTCCTCCCCTCAGCAGCCCCCACTGGTACAAGCCTAGGAGGAGAACCCCAGGACCTCAACAAGGTCACGATAGGACACATACAGCCACAAAACAGTGGTCTTACTGACGATTGGTATGTAGTTCGCTAGCCAGGCAGTTAACGGCAGTGCCCAACCACCTGAATATCAGCTATGATGCACAATATGTGAATGTTTGTTTGTTTTAGCTACTATCACAATGGTGATTGCCTWTGATGGTAAAGCTTTCCATTTGGCTATTTCCGTTAAGTGTATATCGTCTGTCTTGCTTAAAATTTAAGTAATTGACTCAAACAGCCATGTGATCACATTTCAAACATGTTCTCATGTGCCAACTGCATKCTGATGGCGACAGAGCGAGGAAGCAAGTGCTGCAAAAGTTCTGCAGTCTGCAACAAGTACAAGGAGGGGATTCAGGGGTTTATCACCGAGCACCTGGGATTTGTGGCCAAMTGCCTGATTCGCTATGTCTAGTCCTCTGTAGCTAAGTTGGTAGAGCATGGCTCTWGCAACGCCTGGATAGTGGCTTTAACTCCCAGGGCCACCTATACAATAACAAATGTATGAACACATGACTTTAGGTTGCTTTGGATAAAAAGTCTCTGCCAAATTACAGTAATATTATTATAATACCAGTTTTTATGAGTTGGTACACTATGACGAGAAGGTGAAGTAACTATTAAACGATTATGATGTCAGTAATCAGTGAACACATTTTATTTCCCCTAGCTTTATGCTATAGTTGCAATATAATGTGCTTTCTGGGACCGAAGTGTGTTTTTATTCTCTTTCAGCACCTTCTAGTGTACTGGCGGTTTGTGTAGACTACTTCCTTTGGCGCACGTTAGGAAGAGGAAACGGGATTACCTTTCCCTCAAAMCATTCCATTTATTCCATTCCAATGAGCCCGTCCTCCTATAGCTCATCCCACCAGCCTCCACTAGTGTATTTGCAACATCTGTTGACAGCGAATATTGAATTACAATAAATATAATGTACTAAGTTTGCTTTTTGTGAAGACTGAAAAACATACTGGTATTGTTGAGATGGGAATGGTATGATCATGGAAAAACCTTCTTTAAGGCTACATCTGCTTGGAGTGCCAAGCCCGTCTCCAGGAGTGCCAAGCCCATCTCCAGTTTGACTTCGAAGACTCTCACAGACCTGACATGACACTATAGTGTGTCTAGACCATATGGTCAATCATTATTTTGCGTCTCCTGTAAAGTGATTGGTTGCACTTTAATTTATGGGATTTTCTGCTGGCTAGAGCCCCCCCCCTGGCATCTAATTAACTAATCAAAGATTCCCCGGTTGAAACCAGGTGCTCGTTATAAAGGGATAGCTGAGAAACTATAGATGTTGTGACCATCAAGGACTATTAGGCAGCCCTAATGTAAATGCCGGTATCTCTTTGCAGGAAATGTACATTGGATTAGACAGCCCAACGTTTCCCATAGTTGTTTTTTTTTTGGCAGGGTGCAAAAAACAATGTAATATTCTAAGATGTGAATGCCAAAACATTAAATTGAAATGAATTCAGACAMATTTTTAAGCGTTGGCAACAGAGCTGATTATCCTACTGCCTAAGACCCTTGACTTTTTCCACATTTTGTTATGTTACAGCCTGATTTTAAAATGTATTAAATAGTTTTTYCCCCTCACCAATCTACACACAATACCCCATAATGACAAAGCAAAAACATGTTTTTAGAATTTATTACAATTGTATTAAAATTTTTAAACTGAAATGACATTTTATGTAAGTATTCAAACCCTTTACTMRGTACTTTGTTGAAGCACCTTTGGCAGCGATTACAGCCTGGACTAACCTGTATCCTGCACATTTACTCGGTACCGGTGCCCCCTGTAAATAGCCTCGTTATTGTTATGTAATTCTACTGTTACTTTTTATTTAGTAAATATTTTCTTAACTCTATTTCTTGATCTGCACTGTTGGTATTAAGGGCTTGTAAGTAAGCATTTCATGGTAAGGTCTACACCTGTTGTGTTCGGCGCTTGTGACAAATAACATTTGACTTGATTGGAGTCTTCTTGGGTATGACGCTACAAGCTTGGCACAMATGTATTTCAGTAGTTTCTCCCATTCTTCTCTGCAGATCCTTTCAAGCTCTGTCAGGTTGGATGGGGAGTGTCGCTGCACAGCTATTTTCAGGTCTCTCCAGAGATGCACGATCAGATTCAAGTCCGGGCTCTGGCTGGGCCACTCAAGGACTTTCAGAGACTTCTCTCGAAGCCACTCCTGCGTTGTCTTGGCTGTGTGCTTAGCCTCGTTGTCCTATTGGAAGGTGAACCTTCGTCCCAGTCTGAGGTCCTGAACGCTCTGGAGCAGGTTTTCATCAAGGATCTCTCTGTACTTTGCTCCGTTCATCTTTCCCTCGATCCTGACTAGTCTCCCAGTCYGTGCCGCTGAAAAACATCCCCACAGCATGTTGCTGCYACCGCCATGCTTCATTGTAGGGATGGTGCCAGGTTTCCTCCAGACGTGACGCTTGGCATTCAGGCCAAAGAGTTCAATCTTGGTTTCATCAGAACAGAGCATCTTGTTTCTGAGGGTCCTTTAGGTGCCTTTTTGGCAAACTCCAAGTGGGCTGTCATGTGCCTTTTTACTGAGGAGTGGCTTCCGCCTTGACCACTCTACCATAAAGGCCTGATTGGTGGAGTGGTACAGAGATGGTTGCCCTTCTGGAAGGTTCTCCCATCTCCACAGAGGAATTCTGGAGCTCTGTCAGAGTGACCATCGGGTTCTTTGTCACCTCCCTGACCAAGGCCCTTCTCCCCCGATGGCTCAATTTGGCCGGGCGGCCAGCTCTAGGAAGAGCTCTAGGAAGGTCTTGGTTCCAAACTTCTTCCATTTTTAAGAATGATGTAGGCCACTGTGTTCTTGGGGACCTTCAATGTTGCAGAAATGTTTTGGTACCCTTCCSCAGATCTGTGCCTCGGCACAATCCTGTCTCTGARCTCTAGCTCTACGGACAATTCCTTCAACCTCATGACTTGGTTTTTGCTCTGACATGCACTGTCAACTGTGGGACCTTTATATAGACGTGTGTGTGTGTGTGTGTGTTCCTTTCCAAATCATGTCCAATCAATTTAATTTATCACTGGTAGACTCCAGTCAAGTTGTAGAAACATCTCAAGGATGATCAGTGGAAACAGGATGCACCTGAGCTCAATTTCGAGTCTCATAGTAAAAGGTCTGAATACTTATGTAAATAAAGTATTTCTGTTTTTCACTTTGTCAGTATGGGGTATTGTGTGGAGATTGAGGAAAAAATATAATTTCATCAATTTTAGAATAAGCCTGTAACGTAACAAAGTGTGGAAAATATCAAGGGTCTGAATACATTCTGAAGGCACTAGTAGTTCTATATGAATATAGTGTATTACAAAAAGAGGATACTGTACTTTGCCCTGAGAGATGCCAATCCTCAGCTGCTTGTGTGTTAGCCCAAAACTCTCCCATCTCTAACATTTTGTGTGTGTGTGTGTCCGTCCTGTAGGAGGTGTCACTACATTTGTGGCACTCTATGACTATGAATCACGGACTGCCTCGGACCTGACCTTCAAGAAAGGCGAGCGGCTGCAGATCATCAACAACACGTAAGGAGATGCYCACTCTGTCGTCTTCCTGTTGAGATACTACATGTCCACCATGTACTCTCACCTAGACACACACACTCATCCAGACGTAGACAAACCCAAACACACACCGTGTGGACACACAAGCATGCACACTGTACACACACACAGTCCCAGTGAGTGCTGACTTATTCATAATTCCTCGTTAGCCAGACAACACTGTCTGTCCCCTTTCTGTCGCCCCATCTGCTGTGTACAACATTACTACTAATGTTTTCAGATCTTACAAGGGCAACCTTGTSAGGTCATGTTCATTAGGCACCAAACCAAAGAAAACAAACTGAAACAACGAKGCACTACTGCTGTAAAATGTTTTCTGTTGTGTGCCCTAATGATCGCAATCCTGATTCTAGCCCTTCTACTGTTGATTGGGTCTAATAGTTCAAGTTTGTCTTTTCCAAATGCATCACTCTGACAGACACAAGCCAGTTTGTTTCCAAAATATCTTTGTTCCATCACTGGGTATTTTGGTTGCAGCAGGAGAGAATACGTCATACCCAGATACAACAGAGTTGGATTACAGGAAGACAGTTCATAGCTCACTATAGGAAGACATTTTAAAATGCACTGTTTCAAAACATCAATTTCAGGTCAGGCCATGTGGGAGTTGGGTACAGGATGGTCTCTACCTGTTTTACACACACACACACACACACACACACACACACACACACACACACACACCAACACACACACACTTAAAGTCGGAAGTTTACATACACTTAGGTTGGAGTCATTAAAACTAGTTTTTCAACCACTCCATAAATGTCTTGTTAACAAACTATAGTTTTGGCAAGTCGGTTAGGAAGTAATTTTTCCAACAATTGTTTACAGACAGATTATTTCACTTATAATTCACTGTAACACAATTAAGTGGGTCAGAAGTTTACATACACTAAGTTGACTGGGCCTTTAAACCGCTTAGAAAATTCCAAAAAATGATGTCATGGCTTTAGAAGCTTCTGATAGACTAATTGACATAATTTGAGTCAATTGGAGGTGTACCTGTGGATGTATTTCAAGGCCTACTCAAGCTCAGTGCCTCTTTGCTTGACATCATGGAAAATCAAAAGAAATCAGCCAATACTCAGAAAAAATTGTAGACCTCCACAAGTCTGGTTCATCCTTGGGAGCAATTTCCAAACTCCTGAAGGTACCACGTTCATCTGTACAAACAATAGTATGCTAGTATAAACACCATGGAACACGCAGCCGTCATACCGCTCAGGAAGGAGACGTGTTCTGTCTCCTAGAGATGAAAGTACTTTGGTGTGAAAAGTGCCAATCAATCCCAGGACAACAGCAAAGGACCTTATAGAGATCTGGAGGAAACGGGTACAAAAGTATCTATATTCACAGTAAAACAAGACCTATTTCGACATAACCTGAAGGGCGCTCAGCAAGGAAGAAGCCACTGCTCAAACCGCCATAAAAAAAGCCAGACAACGGTTTGCAACTGCACATGGGGAGAAATCGTACTTTTGGAGAAATGTCTCTGGTCTGATGAAACAAAAATAGAACTGTTTGGCCATAAGACCATCGTTATGTTTGGAGGAAAAAGGGGGAGGCTTGCAACCCCGAAACACCATCCCAACAGTGAAGCACGGGGGTACGAGCATCATGTTGTAGGGGTGCTTTGCTGCAGGAGGGACTGGTGCACTTCACAAAGTAGATTGCATCATGAGGGAGGAAAATTATGTGGATATTTGAAGCAACATCTCAAGACATCAGTCAAGAAGTTAAAGCTTGGTCGCAAATGGGTCTTCAAATGGACAATGACCCCAAGCATACTTCCAAAGTTGTGCAAAATGGCTTAAAGCAACAAGGTCAAGGTATTGGAATGGCCATCACAAAGCCCTGTGGCAGAACTGAAAAAAGAGTGTGCGAGCAAGGAGGCCTACAAACCTGACCCGGTTACACCAGCTCTGTCAGGAGGATGGGCCAAAAATTCACCCAACTTATTGTGGGAAGCGTGTGGAAGGATACTCAAAACGTTTGACCCAAGTTAAACAATTTAAAGGCAAATACTGATTGAGTGTTTGTAAACTTCTGACCCACTGGAAATGTGATGAAAGAAATAAAAGCTGAAATAAWTAATTCTCTACTATTATTCTTAMATTTCACATTCATAAAATTAAGTGGTGATCCTAACTGAACTAAGAGGGAATTTTTACTAGGATTAAATGTCAGGAATTGTGAAACAGTTTAAATGTATTTGGCTCAGGTGTATGTTRACTTCTTACTTCAACTGGTTAGTTGCTGCTACTGTTCAATGGTCTGGTCTTGTGTGCTCTGCTGTTTGCTGCATTTCTTTCTGTGTGTTTTTGATGTTCTCTGCTGTCTGTTATTTCCCTCTCTCACGCTTCATGGTTTCTCTTAGGAGAAAGTACAGCTTCAGGTCAGTGAACTAATCCTTTGTGATCCCCCTGTCTTAACTTCTCGTCATCTTTCCTCTTTCCTATCAACCCCGTTATTCTTCAGTGTGCGCTGAGGTGATGTTTGTCAGCTCAACCTACAACAAACCAAACCATTTGTGCTTATGAACACAAAGGCAAAATGACAGTGTGTGAAATACGTTTTGTCATTGTTTTCACTTGGTTTCCCTGTTTTTTATTTTATTTTATTATTATTTAGTCAAGAGAGGTTAAGATCTTTTTTGATCCTATGATTGTCATGGTGTGAGCACACAGTGTCCTCCACTGGTTTACTCCCAGGGCTGTTTTTAGGCTTCAACCACCGCCAAWTGTGTCTATCTGATGTGAGTGACCAGTTAGTACTCTGAATGAACCCAGGGAGGGCTTCTGGTTGTCCAAGTCAATAACCCTGTCATCACCTCCTTCTCTCCTCTGTCTCGCTGCAGGGAAGGGGACTGGTGGCTGGCTCGGTCTCTGACTACCGGAGAAAGCGGTTACATCCCCAGCAACTATGTGGCCCCCTCTGACTCCATTCAAGCAGAAGAGTACATCAACTTTTCTTTTCGTTTTTTTATCTCGATCTTTCCTGTTTTTGTTAGGTTATAAAATGTTGATTTTTTTCTTTTCTTTTTTAAACAGCCGTGGGTTTAGAATGCTGAGATGGAGCTAGGGTTGCAAAATGCTGGKAACTTTCCCAATATTCCCAGTTTTTCCAGAAATTTTGGTTGGCAGATTCCTGGAATCATCAGGCAATGTGGACAAACCTGGGAATTTTGTKACTGGAATGTTGCAACCCTAGAAGAAGCAGCATGGCGTCCAGCTTTAATAACATTGGCCAAACTCTCTCTAAGATGTATGATTATGGAGAAACCCATCTGGATAGTAAAATACCCTGGTCTCAGATGTACTTCAGTGGTGCTCCATAAGGATATTAAAGGGACAGTTTCCCTCCAAAATCACAGTTTGTTAGGCATTTTCATTTCTCAAAAGTGGCCTTCTGATGGCATAACTCCATGTCCCAGGCCATCTGTTTTGTAGATTCACCTATATGCCACAATCAAAAATATGTTGGAAAAGATAAGCACTGTATAATTTCCCCCCAAAAAATGATGTGCTTATAAAGCTGGATCGACACAATACCACTGGAACGTGGACTCGTTGACGTTACGCTTTTATTGAGGTCTGAATACGTGACCCAACTATGCTTTTGGAGTGCAATTTCACTTTGCTCAGTGGCAGGTTCTCACTGTTCTTTCTCACTCACTCTGGCCCACTTTCACAGGTGGTATTTTGGGAAAATAACTCGGCGCGACTCAGAGAGGCTCCTTTTGAGTTTACAGAACCGACGAGGCACCTTCCTGGTCCGAGAGAGCGAGACCACCAAGGGTGAGAAGAACCTCTCAGAGAGCGACAGACATTTTAGACGTGGAGTAGAAGCACTGTTAGGTTATTGTCAAATTCCCTGTTGAAGTTTCCTCTTTCTATTGTGAAGTTGTAAATTTGAACACGGAATGAACCCACCAAATGGTTGAAGAGGCACTTTGTCCCTCTCCCCCGAACAATGACAAAAATGCAGTGAAACTGGCTTGTAGGTCCAGAGTTGAGTTTGAGGGTTCTGGGGTAATGAGGTCATGTGGTGTAGTTTATGCTGTGAACACGCAGTGTTCTGGTGTGTGTAGTGTGGAACACGAGATGCGTAACTGACTTGATTGGAGTATGACWACTACAGATGTCCAGGTGATCCATTCAAACTTGAAGTTAACTGGTTTTGACCCACACATTACTCCTTCCACACACACAGAAGCATAGAGATGATGCAGACAATGTATCAAATTATTTTGTAATTTTATTTTTCTGCACAGGAGCCTACTGCCTGTCCGTGTTGGACTACGACAACACCAAAGGTCTCAACGTCAAACACTACAAGATACGCAAGCTAGACAGCGGTGGTTTCTACATCACCTCACGCACCCAGTTCAGCAGTCTGCAGCAGCTGGTCTACCACTATCATAGTGAGTAACCCGCTGGTCTATTACTGTCGCGGTGAGTAACCCGCTGGTCTATTACTATCATAGTGAGTAACCAGCTGGTCTATTACTATCATGGTGAGTAACCCGCTGGTCTATTACTGTCGCGGTGAGTAACCCGCTGGTCTATTACTATCATAGTGAGTGACCCGCTGGTCTATTACTATCATAGTGAGTAACCCGCTGGTCTATTACTATCATGTCGCTGTGAGTAACCCGCTGGTCTATTACTATCATAGTGAGTAACCCGCTGGTCTATTACTATCAATGAGTAACCCGCTGGTCTATTACTATCATAGTGAGTAACCCGCTGGTCTAATACTATCATAGTGAGTAACCCGCTGGTCTATTACTATCATAGTGAGTAACCCGCTGTGCTATACTATCATAGTGAGTAACCCGCTGGTCTATACTATCATGGTGAGTGACCCGCTGGTCTATAACTATCATGGTGAGTGACCCGCTGGTCTATTACTATCATGGTGAGTGACCCGCTGGTCTATTACTGTCTCGGTGAGTAACCCGCTTGGTCTATTACTATCATGGTGAGTAACCCGCTGGTCTATTACTATCATGGTGAGTAACCCGCTGGGCTATTACTATCATGGTGAGTAACCCGCTGGATCTATTACTATCATAGTTAGTACCCGCTGGTCTATTACTATCATAGTGAGTAACCCGCTGGTCTATTACTATCATAGTGAGTGACCCGCTGATCTATACGTATCAGTGATACCGCTGGTCTATTACTATCATTGAGTAACCCGCTGTCTATACTATCATAGTGAGTAACCCGCTGGTCTATTACTATCATAGTGAGTAACCGCTGTCTATTACTATCATAGGAGTAACCCGCTGGTCTATTACTATCATAGTGAGTAACCCGCTGGTCTATTACTATATAGGAGTACCCGCTGTCTATTACATCATAGTGAGAACCCGCTTCTATTACTACTCATTACTATCATAGTGAGTAACCGCTGGTCTATACTATCATAGTGAGTAACCCCGCTGGTCTATTACTATCATAGTGAGTAACCCGCTGTCTATTACTATCATAGTGAGTAACCGGTGGTCTATTACTATCATGGTAGTAACCCGCTGGTCTATTACTGTCGCGGTGAGTAACCCGCTGGTCTATTACTATCATGTGAGACGATCGAGTAACCCGCTGGTCTATTACTATCATGGTGAGTAACCCGCTGGTCTATTACTATCATGGTGAGTAACCCGCTGGTCTCATTACTATCATGTGAGTGACCCGCTGATCTAATTACATCATAGTGAGTAACCCGCTGGTCGTTTTACTATCATAGTGAGTAACCGCTGGTCCTATTACTAATATCAGTGAAGCTGACCCGCTGGTCTATTTACTATCATGTAGTGAGCGCGCGGTCTATACTATCATGGTGAGTAACCCGCTGGTCTCAGTTACTATCATGTGATAACCCGCGGTCATTATATCATAGTGAGTAACGCCGCCGACTCTAGGTCTATCCCCTAATCATAGTGGAGACCCCGCTGTGGTCTATTACTAATCATAGTGAGTAAGCCGCTGTCTAGTTATCAATATCAAGTGAGTAACCCGCTAGGACCTCTTACAGTCATACTGAAGGTAACCGCCTGCTGCATCTCCAATGTACTATCCTAGTGAGTAACGCCCGCTGCGTGCTTAGCCCATCCATGTCGCCACTAAACCCGACTGGCTATCACCCTATCATGGTCCGAGAGACCTAAATACCCGCTGGCTCTCATTTACTATCATCTCGAAGTAACCGCTACGGTCCGTATAGGATGTCGTGACAGCGTCCTCTTGGACACGGCCACAAACGCCTGGTCGGTTATGCCACGGGTCGCGGCAGACTTGACCAGTACCCGCCTGGTCCGCTCAGCTCGCGCTGGAAGAGCAACCACGTCTGCTGTCCACCTGCTGTGTTGTCCGCTGGAGTGAACCCGAGCTTTGTGCCGTATGGTCGCGACCCAGCAAAGAATAACTGTGTAGGAACTACCCGTCTGACTCAGAGCCCGTGACTATAGTAGTAACAGCCCTGCAGGGCAGTGTCCTCCCGCCCGCCTTAGAGAAGGACGCTCCACCGCTGGTGTTGCCACTTCGGTGTCGCGCTGAAAGTGACCCGCTGGTCCTTGGTTGTCGGCGCTTGAAGCTTGAGCACCGTCTAGCGTCCGATTAGACAAACAATAGTCGGTGGATCGTGCCTGGGGCAGAAGTGACCCGCTGGAGGGCTCACGATTGGCAAACACAGCGGAAGTGCGTGCGCACCGCTGTACGTGGACTCGCCCTGGGTCCGTGTAGAGATGTCCACGAACAGATGGTGACCCACTTCAGATGCAATTAGACACCTGTCCGCGGAAGTCTGGCGAGATAGAACACCGCGATATGTTACCGATTAGTTAAGCTTGTGGTCGTTTAATCAGGCTTACGCAGTGATTCTCCGCTCGAGCTGGAGTTGACCAGCCTGTCCTCGGTCCGTTCTATCCCAGAAGTGCTCAAGATCGAAGACACGTAACCGTGACAACGGTTACTCCCCTGAGCCTCCCGTTTAGCGTTGTGCTCTGGGCGGGACTGGAGTGACCCGCTGGGTCCGTTAGGAGTACGTGGAGGTGATACGCGTGAGTGACCCGTCTCGGTCCGTTGTGTCGCCGACTGATGTAATTCCGCAAAGATAAATCCGCGATTATATATATGCCCCTTATATAGTTGTCATATAAACATGATGACTTTTACAAGCGAATGAGATACCTTTATAATCGAATATATTAGGCCCAGCAATACAGAGACAGCACCAAATGACGAATAAGTAAGCGAGAGTGAATTGTTCTCGTGAACAATTGTGTTCGAGGAGGTTTGACGAAACTGTACCGAGAAAACCCCAGACGGTATGGAGTATAAGAAGATCAAGGAGGGTAACCTGGATTTACGAATCATATGCTGAGCGCGAAATTTGGTTCAGTCGTTCGTGGATTCCAACAATATCGTTGACCCTCCAACTAGCTTGTATCCAAAGTGCAAATAAGGGCGATCTGTCTCACGACTTGAAAACCACATTTGAAGAAAGTGATAGGATGTATGAGTATTATTTGAAGCTCGAGACATTCACTATAAGTACAGAACTAAGAAATTATCAAGGTATATGACAAGATGCTACTTTTATTGAAGAATAGGCATGATTACTCAAAGAGTACCTTTCCCTCATTCCGACAATGTGCTCCAAAAACCTCATTTAAATATCGATATCTATGGTAGCATAAAGCCTCTTTACTTTGTCACTCACACATTGTACAAGACAGAATTAAGGCATAGCTGGTACTTTAACATTTGGATGAATAACAAAATTAACCTTTACATAATTCACACAATACATCAGAAATGTATTAAATAACAAAAATCAATCCCACCACAAGTTTATTGCAAAGACAGAATGACTAATAGCTCAAAGTTATAATGGAGCCGGTTGTAAGATGATATTATTTGTATTAGATGACTTACATCTCATGCTCTGAGGTGCAATCACCAAGTTCTATGCTCGATCACGATTCACACGGAGACACAAACCTGTTATCTATATTAAACTAAATCTTATAATTAATATAAGTGTACACGATGGTATGCAGTGTCTTTGTCAATAACATCAAAGTGAAAATAGAACCAGAAATCCCAGATGCGACACAGAGACAGAAATAATAACCTCTAAGTATAACCAAAAACTTTATTGAACGATCACCGTCTTCAAAATCACTCTTTGGAAGACCTTTTTTAACACCTGTCTTTTTATCCTACCCCACAATTTTCATGAGGAGGGTCCTAGATCTCACAACTTAGCGTTAGTATCTTGCCTCAGCGCATTGCTAACTCCTAATACGGACTCGGAGAGGCAAAGTCAAGATCATGCGTGCGCCAAACACGAACCTGACCAAAGCTGCACTGCTTCTTGACACACCTGCCGCTTAACGGCGGAAATCCACGACCGCATCCAAGAATGTGGTCCGGATGAAACACGCGTAGCACCTGCTTGTAGTCCGAGCCATCCTCTGTGGTCCCTAGCTGCGCGCCATGCCATTCCGCTGCCCGCAGCAACCCCCACCACGACAAGAGCGTTCGCGTAAAAACAGGCTGATCGCGAACAAGATGGACCACTTCCTACTCCCCCGGAGAGCACTGTATGTGACCAACCCATAGGGCTCGGCCGGGTCAAAACACTTCCTTCACTTCATGAACACCGAAAGATGAAGGCCACTTGTTGACCAACCTCTGAATGTGACAGCCCCTCATGGGTTCACTACGACGGGATGAGCAAAAGGAGCACCGACTGACGGACACCAAAGCCCTCGGAATCACACACAACCCTCCGATTCTGTAAGCCCCAAAGCCGCATGACTCGCAATGCTAGCATGCTAGCGAATCTGGATAGCCGTTAACACACGCTGCGGAGCGCACATCTTTGACGTTCAGCCACAAAACAATACAATATTCATTAAGCTTTCACAAAAGATGTAGCACAAATCTCTGCAGAAAACCCCCTAACGACAAACGCCCTCTCGAAGATGAGAAAGATCAGGTAACAAGGGATTGGACAAGTGTCCAGTTGGATACTAGACGGTGAACACGATCCATGGCCTCGCTTCTAGTCTTCCCGTACCGCAACCCAAGGAGCATGCAGGTGGACTGTGCCCTGTCTGAAGAGGTTGTCCGGTCGCATCGAGAAAGCACCAGTCCAAGACACGACAGGGCCTACGGCCCAGCCAGCAACCGCCTCACGGGAGAGTCGAAAATATGCCGGGAGTCCCCCACCTCGATACGGTTCAACACATGGCCGGCAAAGCTAATCCAAAGACGCTCAATGGTAAGTGAAGGTAAGACACACACAGCACAGTTTTTTGAAGTAATAGTGAATAATAATAAGTCTTCCTTCATAATACAGACCACTTTTATCCTGTATCCAAGCATAGCACGCCAACCCAAACAATAGTATTTCAACTATAACTATAACGTCATCAGAGCGAACTGACTAATAGTGTTGTACGCAGACAACAACACCACAGCTACGGAGATCCCACTGTACTCACGTGGGGCTTTCTGTGTACTCCTTTAGCTCGATTGACTACGTACTCACAAAGCCGAGCCGAAGATACTAATGGCCACCATGCTACCACTAGTGTATTGCAAGTTACAGAAACATGGAAATTGGCACTAGCAACGGCCCCGCGGACCGTAGCCCAATTCGACCCCTCGAAACAGCAGGTACCCATCAGGTCCACCACGAACAGACACCATGGACACACTCACACGTACACAGTACGCCAGTTGTCTGAACCCACAAAGCGATCGAGAGGGGAAACCCCCAAAGCCAGAGCAACTGCGCCTTGGCAACAAGCCTCTACGCCACGACCCGCTAGATGCTCTAGACAGCGACACCATCCCTCCGCCCGTTACCACTCGGCCAACCCCAACGCCGAAAAACCGGTCCACAACAACTAAAGCAAACCCTGTCAAATCATAAAACCTCAAAATCTCACTCATCTCCCACTAACTATCATGGGCTGTGTACAGGCTCGGGTCTTCACGTGTGTATCCCGCCAACACACAGCAGCACAAACACACACACCAACAAACACACCCCAAACAACAGCGATTGTATCACTTTGTGTTCCTTTCTCACTGCCATTCCTCACTTCTACTCACCAAAGTCCTTACTTGAAGTAAACAACTGAACGACACCCACAAAAGTAGAAACAACTGCTTGGACTTCCTAAAAAGGATGACACGGGCAAGCTGCTTACAGTCTCCCAACGATTAGTGGAAGAAACAGAACACCCCGAGAAAAACCCGGGAAATTATGGCCAATTCAGGGAGAACAAAAAACGCATTACAATGGTTCCAACCACAAGCCTCCATTGGCCATCAAAATGGTCTTTACCTCTTCAGTTCCATTCTAAAGTTTTTTCCTCTTTGTTCATTAGCACCATAGATTACCTCCGAAATATTTCCCTTACTACTTCCCTCATCCCGACTGTCTCATCTCTCTCTACCGACCTGTCGCTACTGTGTTGATAATTAATAAGATCCTGCAAGAGCAGGTGACATTGGCACTATATGGTCCGAGACCGAAAAAACCAAAAAACTGCACTACTACCAACACAAAAGATACCTCAGGGCTGGCCAAACATACTCCCTCCGGAACAAAGCCGGAATGCATTCTATAAAAGAACACGATCTCAAGGCTTGGCCCGCACTCATTAGAGGAACAACGGAGACAATACACTAGCCACAAAGTCAAACCGCCCCCCCAAGGCTACAACGATCAAGACGAGTACCACGACCAGACACAATTTCAAAGTACAGGGCTCTCAGAGATACCAGGCTACAAGTACACCTGACAGACCAGAGCGATTAACAAAGGCCTCAGATCAAAACCCAACGAGTAACACTGACAGACAGGCCCGAAAGACTGTCACGTCCGCTAACAGTACGCCATGCAGGAAAACAGCACCCGGCTTCAGACACCGCTACCAGACAGGGAAATGCTTCAGCTACCCCGCCGCCACGACAGGCAGGCGTTACAGGACGCTGCACAGACCGGGCAGAATGGCCAACTACTCAAAGAATCACAGCTGCCAGACAGCAGGAAAACGCACTCAATACCTGCACTGCAGCCACACGAGAAAGCTTCAGTACGAGCCAGGACAGGAAGAAGGCATTCCATCTACACTGACCACACCACAGAAGGCAGGGCTTCATACACGGCAAGGCTAATTGCCAGACAGGGGCAAGCTTCAGTACGTGCCAGACAGCCCGCGCAACGGACCTATCGATAAACACCGCTGGAAACAAAACAGACAGCAAGAAAAGCAAGCTTCAGATTAGCGCTCCAGAACAGGCAAGTGCACTTTCAGTATCTACACTCCAAAACCCACAGAAGCAGGCAAGGGCTCAGTAAAACAGCTAAGCCACGACAGAACAGGCAAACCACAGGCTTCAGATAACTCATCAGACAAGACAGAGGCAACCCGCCCTTCAGTACGCGCCAAGACCACGGCAGGCTCATACAATGCCAAAGACAGCGCAACCCTCAACCTCCGCTAGACCAGACGACCCGGGCACACCACGGCTATAATTCCAAGTAAACCGCTGCCATACAGAGGCAAAGGCATCCCATCAGTCCCGCTGCTCATGAGCAGGACAAGCTGCATTCAGTACTGCTGCCCACCCCCAGCGGCAGGGTCAAACCCTCGTACGCGCAGACGGGCAATAGCATCTCATTCAGTACGCTGCCATAACCGGCTAAGGCTCTCCGTAGCCGCCAGCGCCCCGCAAGCTTCAGTACCCTGCCCAAAGACAGCGCAGCCTTCAGTAAACGTTCGCCAGACCCGGCCCCAGAACATTCTGAAATGACAGGCATTGCCACGCACAGGCAAGGCTTCAGGTCACCCGCTTGCCAGACCCCCAGAATGAGCACAAGGCTTCCCTAACACAAGCGCACAGACGCGAGCAAAGCCCTTCGATACCGACAATCCAGACAGCACCGGCGGCAAGCTTTAAATACCAGCTACTGCAGAAACCAGGCCACAGGCTTCAGTCAGCCACAAAATCTTTAGTGATGCATGTACCTAACACTATTGTCTTGGGACCCTTTTATCCTGGTCTTTGAGGGCCTACCGCATCTATACCCCAGATCTTGGTAGTAACCCTCTTATATCATACCTTGTTAAGCAGACCCCTGTTACCTTTCTTGCGAGGACCCTTTAACCTGGTCTTGGAGGACCCCTGTTTATCCTGGTCTAGAGGACCCTGTTATCCTGGTCTTTGTACAAAGAGTGCACCCCTTATATATCCCTGGTCTATGGAGCGGACCTCTGTTTTCCTAAAGGTCATTGGACGACCCCCCCTCTTCCAACTATCGCATCCCAAAAGTCATCTTGCAGGCACCCCCCCTGTTATCCCTAAGGCCATGGCAAAGGACCCACCTCTTTACTTCCCTGGTCTCTGGAACTCACCTAACTAATACCTAGCTATTGCGAGACTCTGATTATATCCTGGTACAATGCGCGACCTCTGTTTATCCTGTACTTGAGGACCTGGTCTGTTATATTACGTCTGATTTTGGAGACCTCCTTGTTTCAGTCTTTGTCCTTGTAAGCAGAGACTACCTCTGGGATTATCCTGGTCCTTT
>NC_036869.1:20858025-20875215 GCF_002910315.2 Salvelinus sp. IW2-2015 | reverse complement strand
TATTACTGTCGCGTGAGTAACCCGCTGGTCTATTACTATCATGGTGAGTAACCCGCTGGTCTATTACTATCATGGTGAGTAACCCGCTGGTCTATTACTATCATGGTGAGAACCCGCTGGTCTATTACTATCATAGTGAGTGACCCGCTGTCTATTACTATCATAGTGAGTAACCCGCTGGTCTATTACTATCATAGTGAGTAACCCGCTGGTCTATTACTATCATAGTGAGTGACCCGCGGTCTATTACTATCATGGTGAGTACCCGCTGGTCTATTACTATCATGGTGAGTAACCCGCTGGTCTATTACTATCATGGTGAGTAAACCCGCTGGTCATTACTATCATAGTGAGTAACCCGCTGGTCTATTACTATCATAGTGAGTGACCCGCGATTCTATTACTATCATAGTGAGTAACCCGCTGGTCTATTACTATCATAGTGAGTAACCCGCTGGTCTATTACTATCATAGTGAGTAACCCGCTGGTCTATTACTATCATAGTGAGTAACCCGCTGGTCTATTACTATCATGGTGAGTAACCCGCTGGGCTATTACTATCATGGTGAGTAACCCGCTGGTCTATTACTATCATAGTGATTAACTCCGCTGTCTCACGATTTGGTGTCGCAGTAACCTCCTGCTCGGTACGTATTAGCCAACCATAGTAGTAACACGGCGTCATGTACTCATGTGCGTCACCACGCTGGTCTATACGGCGCGTGACTACCGCGAACCCGCTGACAAGTCGGACTACGCATCGTGCAGCTGGTTCCAGTTCTCAGGTGTGCTGCTGCGCCTACTCACCGACGTAGCTTAGAACACAGCTAACCATGACGGACTACCCGTACGCACGCGAAGTGCCGTTTGTGGTGATCTCACCCAGCCCGACAACTGCCTAGTGCGCAAGCCCGCTGGCTCCGTTGACGGACCAATGTCGCCTGGTTACCAGCGGAGCATTTACGCGATCGGAGTCTATAGGTCTGCTGGACTCCCAGCTGCGTCAGCGCACCTACCAACGGACCGCGTCCGGTTGCATCAGCTGGTGATCATCTTGGTTTCTGTATCTAGCGAGTCGGATCTCGTATTCACTCTCATCAGCGCTGACACGCAATAAACCAACGCGGCACAGAACACGCCCCGGGGCTGTTTTCATCACTCACACGGCGACAGCGACTGAGTGACCCGGTCTGGCTACCCCGATTACGGAGGTGTCGCGCTGAAAGTGACCCGCCCTCCGTTGGTGTCGCGAAGCCGGGCTGATCACGCAGCCGTAGAACGCGAACACAACGGAACCATTGCAGCAGGTGACCCGCTGCTGGTCCACTGTCCTCACTCATGCGTTCTCGTGTCGCGGACCCACTCCAAACGTGGACCCGCTGCGACTCACGCGGTTGGGTCCCCCGGCGCCGGAATGCTCCGACGACCTGACCGTGACCGCTGGCGTGCCGTTCGGACTGTCGCGAGTCAGTGACCCGAACTCGGTGTTCGGCACGTCGCGCTGAGTTGACCCGCTGGCTCCGTTGGTGTCAGCGCTGCGTGACCGGCTGACCCGCTGGTCCGTTGGTGTCGCGCTGAGTGACCCGCTGGTCCGTTGGTGTCGCGCTGAGTGACCCGCTGGTCCGTTGGTGTCGCGCTGAGTGATGCATTATTAGCACCTTATATGTTAATAGATGCTTACAAGCATGATTATTATACAGCGTGTAACACCAAACTTGAAGTGAATGTGTTGGTGTTTATTTGTTCATGTACTGTAATATGGTATAAAGTCAAGGGCCTGGTTTGGGCAATTCAGTCGTTCTGTTTCACAATTGTTTCCAACTAGTGTAAAGTGCAATGGCTATCTGTCTCCGGACTTGAAACCCATTGAAAACCTGTGGTTTGAATTGAAGGGGGCAGTCCATAAGTACAGACTAAGGATATCAAGGTTCTGGAAAGATTCTGTATGGAGGAATGGTCCAAGATCCCTCCGAATGTGTTCTCCAACCTCATAAAACATTTTAGAAAAAGGCTCAGTTTTGTAATCCTTGCAAGATGAGGTATTGTTTACTTGTTAAACAAAATATTTTTCTATGATCAATTGTATTAAAACATATAATTCCCAAGTTTTTTTGCAAACAATATAGCTCAGTATTTGAATGATTTATTTTGTATTGTGATTTTTGCTCATTTTTATCAAGGCTGTCAATAATTTCCGACCCAACTGTATATATTAAATATATAATTTGTTACATGGTATGCAGTGTCTTTGTCAATAATACATCAAAGTGAAACCGAATACAGGCTACACAGACAGAATAACTCAATAAGAATATTGAACACACGTCTTTATTTTAAACTTTTTACCTGTTTTTCTCCCCAATTTCATGGTATTTAATTAGTTAGTCTTGCCCATCGCTGCAACTCCTATACGGACTCGGGAGAGGCAAAGGTCAAGAGTCATGCGTGCGCCAAAACACGAACCTGACAAGCTGCACTGCTTCTTGACACACTGCTCGCTTAACCCGGAAGCCAGCCGCACCAATGTGTCGGAGGAAACACCGTACACCTGGTAACCGATGTCAGCGTGCATGCGCTCGGCCCGCCACAAGGAGTTGCTWGAGCTTGATGGGACAAGGACATCCCGGCCGGCCAAGCCCTCCCCTAACCCGGATGACGCTGGGCCAATTGTGCGCCGCCTCATGGGTCTAACGATCGCGGCCGGCTGCGACACAGCCTGGGATCGAACCTGGTTCTGTAGTGACGCATCTAGCACTGCGATGCWGTGCCTTAGACGGCTGCGCCACTCGGGAGGCCAAACACATTTCTGACACTTGTCAGATGTGCCAATCTCTCAGAAAACCCAAAACAACTGTCTAGGTGGATAGTGTTAACAAGGGTGGACAGTTCCAGTTGTCTAGGCGGTGACCGTATGCCTCGCTCTGTCTTCCCGTACCGAACCACAGAGCATGCAGATGGACTGTGCCACTGTCTGACAGAGGTGTGTCCGGTGCTGAAGCCTCAGACCCAGGGCCTGGCCCGCGACGCCTGGGAGATATCCCGGGAGTCCCTCCACCTCGACCTCAAACTGGGCCAGGGCTGCTTCGGAGAGGTCTGGATGGGTAAGACACACACACACAGTTTTTTGAAGTATAGATGAATAATAAATAGTCTTTTAACAGACACTTTTATTCCAACTTCATGTATTTCAACTATAACTTCATATAAGGACTGTGTAGTTGGTTGTGGCAGAAACGTGGGTCTGTTCCATGGGCTGTTCTGTGTACTCCTTTAGCTTCGTTGGCTAGGTACTCTGGGTACTCTGACCCATGGCTACTGTGTTTCTACAGGGACATGGAATGGTACAACGCGGGTGGCCATCAAGACCCTGAAGACAGGTACCATGTCCCCAGAGGCCTTCCTCCAGGAAGCCCAGGTCATGAAGAAGCTGAGACACGAGAAACTGGTGCAGCTCTACGCCGTGGTGTCTGAGGAACCCATCTACATTGTCACCGAGTACATGAGCCAAGGTAACAGTAGAGCAAACATCATCATCATCATCATCTATGTGTGAAATTTGTTTTGTATTTAACAATTGACATTCATCATGCCCTGTATTGAAACAGGGGCAGCGGGAAAAAATGACATGTATCCTATGCATTTAAATACGAATCGGAGGACGCTTTTCCCAGAGTTTATTTTCATCAGCAGTAGGCCTGTTTCCTGTTGTAAAATAATAGCAATGTGCTTAACAATATTATGGAAAGTTGAGAAATAAATCGTAGTAGGCCCTAGCCAATAGAAAGCTGATTGGATCCTCTCTTTTTAATAGGGCCATCACTCTGTTTTCTCCCACAACATTGCATAGCCTATAGAAATGTTTTGCGTCATCATGAGCTCATTGGGCCTCTCCGAATGGTGGATTTGATTAGATTTTTGGAATAATTTTGCATTGATGTCAAGACGTTAGCAAGTTTGGTAGGCTAGCCTAATGACCAGCAGCAGCATCAGAGTCAGAGAAGTCTAATTACCGTTGGGTACCTAGGGTCCATGTTGAAATTTGACTGCCTTCATGACTCGTGGACCGCCGGTGTGCGTGGTACATCACAGTCACGCAACAGTTCCCCTATTTGTGGATACTAATTTGGAATAATATTTCTCTGATACAGAAATACTTCCCAACTGTTTGTACTGTGCCCCTTCCCCAACACTTTTGTAGTTATTTGTTGTGCAGAAAAACTATCCGTTTGTAATCACACCATTTTTGCAAATCTGTCCGTAGCTTAATTGTAGCAACTTGAGTGTGTACAGGGCCCATAGTGTAGTCTTTACATGATGTGTAACCAATTGATCCAAACAGATATAGTAGGATTCTGAAAGTGTAAGTCAGACCTATGATCTTTACAACCCTTCAAAAAGAGGCGAACGTTGCTGACTCATGTCTGATAAATGCACCATGGGAATAATAACCTTTTTTTTATCTCGTTTAATCCATAAGGTTTTGATTCACTAGAATGTATCTTTTGTTCAGTGTTGAATTTTGGAATGTTGTTATATAGTAGAAATGTTGATAGACTATCAGTGTATTAATCTCAATAGTAATTTTATTAATCGTCATTCATCCTTGATTAAAATTTGTTGTGAATATTATTTTATTTAGAGTTCACCTCTGACTTCCCTGGGCTGCCAAAAACTGTTACAGTATGCATAGTATGATCCTCTTCTGTTCATTCAAAACTTATTCTGACAGTAGGTTGTAATCAGCACGCATTCATAATGAGTATATTTCTGTCATGATTTGGATTTCACTGTTTTTCTCAACTGCTATGTTTCAGGGGTGGTGGTGGTGGTGATGAGGAGTACATCTAGCATGAACAAAAGTCATTGTTGCACTGGGGCAGGGTCAGGACAAAGCTTTGACAGAGGTGAGAGTTCAAAGGATCGTTTCCTACAAGGTGGAACCTGCTTGATGGTTGTAGCAACTGCTACTTTGTTTTGTTCATACATTGTAAATTAGTATTGATTGAGGCTTTACATATTTTCATAATCCAAATATTTGAGGTTGCATCTTAATTTAGCTTGAAAATTTTGCACTTTTGGTATTCGACCGCTAACGTATTTGAACCCAGGTCTGGCTTTAACTCAGTCACAGTCCCTCACAAATAAGAGTCACAGTAGAAATAAATTGCTTCATGTCAATCAATAAACCAAGTTTTCGCTGGTGAAAACCCAGAATAATAATATATAATAATAACCCCAGAAAACACCCTATTCCCACACATTCCCCCAACACACATCACCCGGTTTCCTGTGCTTTCCTCCGTAAGTTCTCTCTCTTTCCCTTTCTCAAACCACCAAGCCAACCTGAGGCAAGCCATTTGTGTTGGACTGTGATAAAGTAATCCGCGCAGACCGGACACACTAGGACTTAACACACACATCTGCCCCACTGAAGGGCAGTAAAGCCACAGGCTTGTCTTTTTAGCATAGACCATCCCAAGTATCAAAGGGTGTTCTCAGATCAAAAAGATGCGTCAATATGTTCCATGCATCTAGACCATTTTCTTGGGAAGGGTGTTTTATTATAGACATAGACTAAAGAACTGGCATTATGTTTATAGAAACATTGAGATCCTTTTTTTGAAGAGACACAAGAAAGGGAATACTGTCATGTTTGGGTGTCTTGATTCCTAAATTGCATCTCATGTGCCCCCCATGGCTAGACAGAAAGCCTCTTCTTTCAACCTAACTGTTGTGAAAGCTCAATATGTCGGTTTGAATGTGTTTATGTCAACAATCGATCGGTGTTGATTTAGTTGATAAGCGCCCAGATGTAATTGAATTTGTGAGCTCTGGCCGAGTTGTTATGAATGTAATTTCCTGTAATTTCAGTGGCTTCCTGGTGAATTTAACGAACTAGAGTTGTCTAGTATAAGCACTCTGCTTGGGTTCCTATGGCAACCCAGGATGTCTAACATGCTGAGAGGTGGGAATGTCTGCCGAGAGGGGAAGACTTGGCTGTTATGGCATGTGGCATACAGTAAGCCTATAGACAAGTACCCACGTCCGATAATGCAACGCAGCAGAAATAGGCAAACTCCAACCCTACCTTAGCCGCAAACTGTGAGGCCAAGACTGATTCAACAATTGTGTATTTTGGCTAGAAGGCTAATGTAAACCGGCAATGCCATCACCTTTTCTTTATGTGGTGTAATGCTTACTACTATTTTGGTGTTAATGTAGTAGGAAGGGTTAATGAGATAGTTCAATATAAGTTGTGTGAGCGCGTAGGGGAAGACATCCGCGGATTGGTGGGTATAGAGAGGTAGAAGGTCGCGTGTGTGGAGGAGCGGTGAGTTGAGGAGAAGGGATTGAGAGGGGCGCCGTGGAGGAGGAAGGGGAGAGAAAGAAGAAAGGGGCGTGGGATGTGCGGTGTTGTTTTTACCCTTTATATTATATTGATGATTGTTCTTATGTGATTTGGCAGACGCAATATGGTCCATTAATGATAGTAATTATGTGTTCTTATTCTTCCTTTGATGGCCATTGTTGATTTTTCATCTAATGTCCTTCCTTTGTGTTCAAAATGGACGGCAAGACAACACACCAGATGCCTGGCCAATGGGAGAGCAGGAAAACTGTCCCTGCCGCACAGAAGAGTCTTCACGACTTGGCCAACCACCTAGTACAGTGAGTTGACTGTTCACATTTATCTTAAACACATATTTTCCAATTCAACTAACATCCATCGTGTATGAAGAAATGCGTTGTCATTTGGTCATATTGGAACATACAGACTTTAATGGGGTGTGCCGCAAAGCTCCGTTTTGGCGCCGCTATCCTTTGGGATTGGTACAATTTTAGTTATAGATTTCTTTTTTTACAATCGAAATATAACTACAACTTTTTAAAAGTCATTATATCACCCCATGTGTTTTAGCTTGTTGTAGGACTACGATTAACATCAAATACTACCGTAACTCACTTGCTAGCAATAACTTTGTTTAATGCATCTGTTGGAAATCAAGATTATTTTAGAAGTCAGCACTGTCTAAATATCATAGTGAGTAAAACCGCTGGTCTACTTACTATCAAAATAGTGAGTAACCCGCTGGTCTATTACTATCATAGTGAGTAACCGCTGGTCTATTAACTACTAATAGTGAGTAACCCGCTGGTCTATTACTTCATGGTGAGTAACCCGCTGGTCTATTACTATCATGGTGAGTAACCGCTGGTCTATTACTATCATAGTGAGTAACCCGCTGGTCTATTATAAATCATTAGTGAGTAACCCGCTGGTCTATTACTATATAGTGAGTAACCCGCTGGTCTATTACTATCATAGTGGTAACCGCTGCTATACTATCATGGTGAGTACCCGCTGGTCTATTACTTCATGGTGAGTAACCCGCTGGTCTATTACTATCATAGTGAGTAACCCGCTGGTCTATTACTATCATAGTGAGTAACCCGCTGGTCTATTACTATCATAGTGAGTAACCCGCTGGTCTATTACTATCATAGTGAGTAACCGCTGGTCTTTATAATCATGGTGAGTGACCCGCTGGTCTATTACTATCATGGTGAGTGACCCGCTGGTCTATTACTATCATGGTGAGTAACGCTGGTCTATTAATGTGATACCCGCTGGTCTATTACTATCATAGTGAGTAACCCGCTGGTCTATTACTATCATAAGTTAACCCCCTGGTCTATTACTATCATAGTGAGTAACCCGCTGGTCTATTACTATCATAGTGAGTACCGCTGGTCTATTACTATCATGGTGAGTGGACCCGCGTGGTCTATTACTATCATGGTGAGTAACCCGCTTGCGTCTTAGTTCACTTCTCAATCTAACCGCTGGTTTTATGCTCGAAGACTAATTCATTTTGGTCCGTTGGTAGTAGCTAAGTCTACCGATTACAGGTGTTGAGGTATCGTGTCCGTATACTATATTTTAACTACTCAGGCATTTGCGAGACCGTTGAATGTAGACAAATCGCTTGTCAATATAGGGTTTTGTTAATTGTAATCAGCCACATGGACATCATGGTCTATTGGTGTGTACCCAGTCGGTCTACTTCTTCATAGGTATATCGTGATAAAATAGGATTGGAAGAGATGGGTAAATTTTGTGGCCGCTAAGAGTTGTAGTGTGCTTAGAGGACTTGAGATGTGAGTTGGTCATTGGTGTGAGTATTTAACTCGTTGACTGGCCGGATCGGCTCTAGGGGTCTTACTACTGGTCATTAGCCAGATCACTGGTGAGTAACCGCATCGTGGCAATGGTCGGTCACTTCAAACGACAAGCACTAGGAGGTGGAATGGGTAGAATTATACGCGTGGTGTTCATCATTTACATAGAGTTATCTCATAATGGAGTAAACCGTCTGCCGTACACGCTAATTACACATACAATACACACATCAGCTACGAGAAAGACGACAGCACCAGCACTGTTTTCTTATTAGAAACATCGTGTGTGTCTCTGCTTATCTAAGTTCGAGTTTGAGTGAGACTGGTATATCGGTTGGCTGCGATAGCGAGCTCAGTGATCCGCGTCTTGTGTCTCTCACCTTGTTATCCTTAATCCATATGAAGTGAAGTACACACACGCGAGTCTATATTTTATTCCCTCGGACATAACAGCTCGAGTAGACGAATTTAACCCTCTTCCAGGCTCGCGTTCTATTACTAATCATGGTGAAGTTAACAACCGTGGTTTGTACCAACCTTTATGGATCATGTCGAAGTGACCTCTGCTGGTTGGATAGGTGCACATTATCATTGTGGTTCGATGGATAATGAACGCCTTGGTTCCATAAATTTAACTTAGATACACTATGGTAGAGTGGTGGTTTCGAAGCCGCGCTGGTTAGCCGCTCTGTAGGTGTCGACAAGCGCTTATCTGATTGTTGATCTTACGTCTTAGGCTAGCTCTGCGCATCCTTGTATGTACTTGCGATGAGACTAAGAAGCCCTGGCTGGCTCCTGATGTACTACGATTTAGGCTGATGTGAATGGCTCGTGTTGTCAGTCGTCGGGCAATTCTCGCTCCTGCATACTTCTCTCGATCGTCCGAGATGAAATTCCGCTCCTCCCGCCTAGCGTGCCGTTGCGATGTATAAGGCTGTCTGCAGCTAGTTGGACTCAGCGTTGGTCGCTTTAGAGTGTTTGTGTCCTATCTGTGAGCTGAGTGACCGCAATGTGTATTCATCCGTTGGTTGATACACGCGACTGAAATGTCTTGCACCGACTGGATCTCGTTGTGATTGGATAAAAGCGACTGATGTGTACCTCGTGCCTGTAGTTGCGTTGTGCTCATGGATCTGTAGCTTGGAGTAGATCTTAACGCCTAGAGATACCCGTTGGTGTGCCGCTGAGTGACTCCGCTGGCTACAGTTAGGGTTGTTTCTCGAGCTATGGAATCCAAGCTCCAGGTGACAAATGAGAACTCTGGACCTAGAGTTCTGAAGCCGATTGGGTTGTCTGGCTGCCTGGAGTGAGACCAACGCTCGGATTGCTCTCGTCACACACGCGCTAAGAGAGTGGGATGCAAGCTGCATAGGTTAGTGAAGCTTTCTGTCCATAGCGGATGCCTGCTCTTGTAGCACGTCTTGTGGTTGTGGATAGGCGTCATTGAGCTGACCCCAGACTGGGTCAATCTGCCACTGTATGTCCGTATCTCTGAGATGTACGGGCGCATAGCAAGTTGCACGATCGCTCGTGGCTTGTCTATGTTGGTGTTCTCTGGCCAGACCGCTACTTGAAGTTGGACTAAACTCGTGTGATTCCATGCACTGCGTCTATAAATTCACTTTGCGTTGTATGGTGGTGTTCGCGCGGCCTGGAAGTTGTAGCTCGACTTGGTTCACCGTTGTGTGTATCGGTAGAATCATGGGCGCTCTGATTATAGAGCTTGCGCTGCGTATCACTTCTGATCGCAGTTTTTGTGCTTGTTTTACAGCAAGAGACATAGTCTGCTTAGGTGATTGGCCTGATGGTAAAGGCCTTATTTTAAACTTCGTCTGGTTCGGATGGTCTTTGGCCTCTGGACTGTAGGTTGACCTCGTCTAGAGTAGTCACGCAGGTTGGTGTTCTGCGCTTGTAGTTGGTCCCAGATCATAGAGTTCCGTGTGCGTCGTCCGTCTAGTTTGAGTGAATCCGCTTTGTGTATTACGGCCCGTTAGAGATGATGTCCTGCTGTCGGGCAAGAATGAGACTGCGGTCCTGGTCCAACGCTTGAGGATTGTCGCGCTGAGTGGACCAGCGTAGGTTTCCCGATATCGCGCTCTCGTCGCTCTGTGGAGAATGATTCCCGTGTGTCCCGTTCTGGTTTTCGCGCTGTTGACGCTCGCGCTCAGCGCTCGCTCTGCGCTCAAGTCGCTAGACTGTATAGTTTTTGAGCTGGATATAGTTTTGCTGTGGTCCTTGCGCGCGTTGGACGTTGTGCTGAGGCTGGCCTCGATGCAGGTATCTGTATTGTGTTTGTGATGAGGCGTGACAGTTGAAAACCCGTAGCGTTGGCGCTATGTCGGGCGTTGAGCTGCATAAGATAGTGTGAAATAGACATGTTGATAATTCATGGACGCTCGTCTCATGATTAGTGGTTAGATGTATACTAAGGAGATTGTCCTTGCAAAGTGGAATTTATTTTATTGAATTTCTTCACGCGAATGCCGATCACCGATAACCGTCTTTAGTATAGGAGAGTGTTGTTACAGGATAGTATTAGCCGTATAGCTCTTCGCACTCTCACTCTGCGCCATCGATTTTCTGTACTTAAAGAAAAAAATGATAGTATAATAATAAATAGTTCAATAAGTGAGCCTGTAGTTTATGGGCAATTCAGTCCGTTCTCTGATTCAACACTACTGTCTACTACAAATCATTTTTGGTAATAATCTAGGATAGATATGCAAAAAGTATCGGAAATGGCTATTGTGTACTCCAGGACTGTGAAGACACTCGATTATAAAAACTCTCTCTAATTGTGTAGTTATGAATAAATGAAATGACGGGGACTAAGTACTATATTAGATACACCCGAACTGAGGACTCATAGTTATAGAAGGTTTACCATAGAGAGAAGATTTCTGTAAGTGGAAGGAGATGGGTCCATGATCCGCCTTACGGGAATGAGTGTTCTACCTCAATCACAACCTCTCATGAACATGATCATTTTTTAGAGAATAGAGACATCAGTTTTATGTAATCCTTGAGCTATAAATAAATGGTAGTGTATCCTTGTGTGATTAACTTTGTTGTATAAAACAAACTTTAATTTCTATATGCACAAGAAATTACCTCTTATTTTATATGTTCAATTTGATTGATGAGAAACATGGTTAATGAATAGAATTGACATACCCACAAAAGATTTTGTTTGCGCAGTCACATATAAGACTATGTATTCTGCCAAATGTGGAATATATTTTTGTATTGTGAAGATTTTAGCTCACATTATTATATCAAGGACTATTAAATATCCTATCCGCCACCAAAGATAATATTAAAATATAAATAATTTTTAATAGAGTAATGATAGAATATGTGATATATACATAAAAGCTAGAACCAACCGAGATACAGAATGTCTACTAGAACAAGAGCACGGGTTCCATAATACATTTATTTCAACTAAGATGATTATGGATACTATATAGATGTTTCCTTTATTAATTTAAACTTTTAAGGTGTCTGTGTTTTTTTCGCTCGTAGCCTCTCCAAACATTTTAACGGCTCTCTCTGTGCCTGTATTGTTTATAGTCTATTAGCCGCTAGTACGCGATGACTCAACTATTCCTATGTAGACAAGGTAACTCGCTTGGTCATGAGAGAATTGGGCAAAGGATCAATGCTAGTCAGCGATGGCGTAAAGAGCTAAAAAAAATCTGCGATAACAGTGCGTGTCTTAAGTGAACGATTGACTCGACTGCTTGAGATACTGACAAACGATTCACATGTTATCCTAGTGTAAAGATCTGTACAGCGGGTAAATGCCAGACCGCGTCGAACGAGATTTGGGTTTGGAGGGACCCTGCAACGAACGCTACAGAAACCTTACTTGGTAACTCGAAGTGATGGTACAGCCGATGCGTAACATTCTCTATGGAAGAGACCGCCATCGACGGGGTACCAGCCACACATAGGAAGGTTTAGCTTGACCTATCTCTCTGAAAATGGCGATATCTGCGCAAGTTAAGTGTATGCCGGGCCAGGTATAACGCTAACGAGCCTATCTCCTACTCGGAATTGCTACCGTCCTTGGAGAACGCATATACCTTTGACTAATCCGGAAACTGATCACCCCAATTTGCTGGACAAAATCAGGGACTCATTTCTTGATTCGCAGTTCGTATGCTTGGACCTCTACGGGGTGGCGTGTCCCAGAGCAGTTAAAATTGCCTCTGGGGTATCGGCAATTGTGCGTCATCCTCTTGTCGCTCAAGATGCTTGTCACTATGGACTATTAACGTGGTTCGCTGGGCAACAGTGTTCTTAGGATCTGGCGCTAAGAGGCCCAGGCCAACGGCCCGGCCAAACTGTGTGGGCACTATCACACATTTCTCGGATACTCTGCAGAGTGTGTCAGATCCTGGAAGTACAGATGCAAGAATAAACCAAATCCAAATCTTGTTAGTGCTGAATGATGGTGTTATAATACAGTGCGTGGGACCTCAGAGATCAGCTCTTTGGTTCTTAGCGTCTGTTTGACTCAACTATGCAGGTTTATAGAAAATATATACGTATATAGAGAGATACTTGTGTATTGGGAACTTCTATCAGAAGACTCAGATGAGCATTTGTAGCATTGTTGTTATGACCAGGGTTGAGATGCTCACAGGCATTGGAGCATGATCATACAGTCATTGAATAGAGCCTTGAAGACCTCTAGGGCTCTTTTGTTGCCCGATGAAGAGATCACAGTTTATGGGCGGTATGAGTCCTACGCAGAGAAGCAGTTACCTCTAGCCTTTCACACTGCTTTGCGAACAGGCACGTGCGCTAACACTGCGTGACGATGCGAGAGACTTGTCGTAATTCAGGGAGTGTGTCTGGGAATGCGTAATATGGACTATTTAACTGTAAGCGTTGCAACGAAATTGGAAAATCCACCGGCTGGATCATCGGTTTATTTGAATGTTATATCTAGGTCCGTCATTGATGAATATAAAATGTAGATTTTTAACTGAAGTCTCTGCTCTTAGCTAGATCTATATTATCACATTCATAGAGTATTATATTTACAACATGTAAGTCGTATTACATAAAAAAAAAAAGAAACATGCGGGAAACTGGTGCGGTCGCTTCTCGAGAATTGATGCCGAATTCGTCTCGAGTTGTCTATGATAGGGCTTGATATCGGGTCCCTCTCGTGATTATCTGCCTATATCGCGTTCATGTTCCCTGGAGTCTATAAGTCGTATCGACTCCTCTAGTGTGCACTCTTCGAAAGGACCTGAGGTATCTTTGCAGACGTGACGCAAAATAGAGTGGTATTTTGCTCGATTTTCTCAGAGGAGAAGTCTATCATCTGAAGAAACTGTTTGAATGGAGATAGAGGACTGCTAGTGGTTGTTAGTTGGAAGCATCCTCATTACGATACTTGGAATCCCGATCTCGAGTACAGGTACGAGTGTTATAATGGTCTAATAAGGAGTTGTCATTTCATCTTTGCAAGAACATAAGTGCGCCCTAAGTTGGTATCTGCTCTTGAAATACGCTTATCCTAAGCTTGAGCCACACGAGATACAATTGCACTGGTACTGCTAGTATTAGACCTTTTCGTATTCTTCATATAATACGAGTGTGTAAGTGTTTTGGTTAGTGAGAATCTCCCATGTTGTAAGTACTCCACTTGTGTTTTCACTGGTTGTTTGTGTTTGCGACTGCTTTGCTTTATCTTGGCCAGGTCGCAGTTGTAAATGAGAACTTGTTCTGAGCTACTCGTGGCGCTTTACCCCTGGGTATATTAAGTAAGTGACAAAGGTGAAATCAAATACATAATCTATCAGAAGTTCATCATATATTTGTACTTATTTCAAGTTGTATTTATCAATAGAGGTCTGGTGGTATGCAGAATTGGTGTGTGTTTATCTCCACGTGTGTATTCGCACGCCCTCGCATTCACCAACACACACATCACTTGAAACATGAAGGAGCTTTGCTCGGACATCATGCAATCATCGCTCACTCACAACACACAACAACGAAATACGGACATGCTAGTCGGGGTATTATGTTCTTGTGCAGGTGGTTATCTGTGCGTTTTTATCCTTGCTCATCTATCTCTCCAAGTATTTTATGAATACCACTGTTTACTGTACAAGTCTCCGACATAGTACTAGTGATAGGCTCTCTGGGCACATTGATCTTGAGGCTTGTCGAACTATTCGCGCACACAAATGTGCTGGATGTATCTCGATACTTTTCAGAGAGAGAGTATGTAATGTGTGGATAAACTCAGTCGCGATGCGCTTCAGGATGGGTACAAGGGCTGCGTGAACGCTACAACACTGATTGCAAGTTGTACTTTTGGCATATAGGATAACTAGGCTCTGCTCAAATTTTGCAAGCTTGATTTCTATTAAGCCTTTTGTGTGTTCTCTTATCACCTCTTTGTGTCAACATATTATTAATCAAAGGAGCTAATCGTGCGACTCTCGAAATACAGTTTTCTCATCGTAGTGCGACGCTGTGACTTTCTCCTCCTCTTCTCTTCATCCACGCATGTTTCTGATGCGTGGTAAAGCCTTGCAGCAGCGGGCAGTGGGGCAATATAAGGTGTGGTAAGAAAGACGATTGAAC
Organism: Salvelinus sp. IW2-2015; assembly: GCF_002910315.2. NCBI lineage: Eukaryota > Metazoa > Chordata > Actinopteri > Salmoniformes > Salmonidae > Salvelinus > Salvelinus sp. IW2-2015. The sequence continues at coordinate 20,860,418 of NC_036869.1, read as the reverse complement.
TACAGTGATACACTAGACTGACCTAAAGGGCTGCAACAATCCTCACGGTACGGCAGCAGTTTGTGGGTGAAGGAAGGTGCAACAGTGACCCTTCCACTTAGGGGCTGAAGAAAAATTTCGGTTATGGTCAAACGTGGTAAAACCCTCACCCACAGTACTCATCGAGCTTGTGGCCCAGCCCTCATTATAGAAGGAGCAACAGACGATATACCACTGCCTCTGGTCGGGGCTGTTAGATAGTCAACGAGACCTAGTGATCCAGCGGCTTAACAATAGGCATTGGTGCAGTGTGTCCCGATAGCACTAGCACTGGGGCCTAAAATTCGTACAACCTGACGCTGTAGTAAAACCATGGACACCTACGGACCACACGGTAAGATGTGTTCACACGGGTACAGGGTGCCAGAGCTACAAGAGATTCATCAAGAATACAACACACCCGAGGCCACTGGCCCTAAGTTCACCGCGCGACTATGTGCTATCCGGATAAAGGCAAGGTCAAGTAAGGTGGAGTACAATCATGTAGAACAGACACGCGTGAGAGAAACCGAGAGAAAGCGTCTTCAGAGACAAGCTAACAAAATCAGAGCTTAACTCGAAACAAGTGCTTAACGCGAAACTCCTAAAAGGTCTATTTTGAAGAGATAAGTTCTTTCAGCCAGGTAGCACAGCGCCTTTATCCATGTGGACTGTTAACAAGCTTTACTGTGCACACTCTCATGGCATTGCTCTCCAAAGACCAAGCGGGCAACAACTGGCATTCAAGTTATTTCTGCATGACAGTAGCCTACTTGAAGACGCATACTTTAAGAAGCTCTTCAGTAGGCTGCCCCTTGTTCATAGTTACAATTTTACTTAAAACAGTGGGCATCAAGTGACATTCAAGTACCGCCAGAATGCTCCAAATATAGGGACCTGTAGCTATTGGCCTTCAGGGACAAGGGCTTCACAGTAGGGTGTCTTTGTGACATATAGATCAGGTTGCGGTACCAGATGGTCGCGTCAAGTACGGCATAAACATCTTTTGCGAGGTATTGCCCAGTGGTGCAAATGGGAACACGTGACAGCTTAGCGTCTCGGCCAAGAGAAGAGATGATCAGCGCGCTACATTATAGAAGTAGCTCTGCCCTGGTAAGAATCATGATGGCAGAGGCTTCAAGTTACGCTCTTGCCTATGATCTAGGGCATATGTGTCTTCAGAGATAACCAGTCACTCTCGTCTATATGGAAGCACGTAGGGAACGCAGGAACTTCAGGTCACCGATACTGCATAGGATAACTCATGAGTGCAAGGCTTCAGTTACGCGCAGTCAGGTGCATTTAGATTTTGGCCCACTTGACGACAGATGGCACGAGGCAAGGGCTTCATGGTATTACGGTCACACTGACTGCCAGACAAGGCGATAGTGTCTCATGAACATAGAGACTCCAAGCCATAGGAACAGCGAATGGTCTTGCAGTAACGCTTGTCTCTTAGATCGTGGGTCAAAGGATCTTTTCAGTACGTCATATAGCTGCGAGACGCACAGGGCTGATGACGGTCTAATCTAGTTATTAGTTGACACGCAGAAATACACGGTTGCTATAGCGTTTCAGCTACTGGCTTTCGCCACAGACAAGCTGTCATGGCCTTCAGGTACGCCTGCTCCTCACGTACAGAACGGCCAAATAAACAATAGAGTGCTTTTCAGTACGATGTCTAGATTGCTCTAGAGAGCATAAGACGTTCATAGCTTGTTGGAAAATTGGACAGTGCAGTTACGCATGTCAACCTCGAAAGAATTCAGTAGAGCCATTGTGCGATTCAGATAACGCTGATCACTCAGATAAGAATCGCATTGTGGCCATAATGGGCTTCTCCCATGTGAGGCACATTACTTTTCAGATCGGGCATAGTGATCTCTAGTACGTACTAGCACCCTAGAAACTGGGAAAGGCCATTACAGTATGCGTAATTAGAATACTTGCCTTAGAGCAGCTCATGAGCACCGTCTTCAGTACGCCCGCACATGGGACACGCAGAGGCCAAAAGTCTTCAGCTCTGACAGCTGACGTCAACGACAGTGGGATTTGAGCTATGCGAGTCATTAGCGCCCCATTAGATAGTTCGATAGTGGGTCCTCAATACTTGGTACGTTCGCGACAGGATCCTCTGTTCTATCCTGGTCTTGGAGCGACTCTGTTTTATCCTGGTCTTGGAGGACCTACGTGTTTATCCTGCGGTATGGAGGACATCTGTTTATCCTGCGTCTTGGAGGACCTCCTGTTTATCCTGGATCTTTTGGAGGAACCTGTTTATTCTGGTCTTAGGAGGACCCATCTTTATCTGGTCTTGGGAGGACCTCTGTTTATCTGGTCTTGGAGACCTTGTTTATCCTGGTCTTGGAGGGAAC
>NC_036869.1:20854890-20858000 GCF_002910315.2 Salvelinus sp. IW2-2015 | reverse complement strand
GCTGACTACATGGGCTGTGGTACAGGCTGGTCTTCACGTGTGTATGCACACACACACACACACACACACACACACACACACACACACACGTTGTTCTTGTGTTCCCTTTCTCCTGCCTTCTCTCTCTCTCAGTATTCTGATAACACTGTCGCTCCCACAGGTAGCCTGTTGGACTTCCTGAAAGGTGACACGGGCAAGCTGCTACGTCTTCCCCAGTTAGTGGATATGGCATCTCAGGTGGGACAAACGCTACAATGTTCAATACCTTTTGGCATAATGGTCTTATTTCAGTTGATTCTTAAGTTTTTCTCCTCTTTTGTTCATTTTTACTCCGAATTTTCTTTCTCTCTCTCTCCGTGTCTCTCTCTCTCTCCGTGTCTCTGTGTGTGTATAGATTGCAGCAGGGATGGCATATGTAGGAGAATGAACTACGTCCCCAGAGACCTCAGGGCTGCCAACATCCTGGTCGGGGACAACCTGGCATGTAAAGTGGCCGACTTCGGCTTGGCCCGCCTCATAGAGGACAAACGAGTACACTTGCTAGACCGGGTAAGGCTACAGTCAACGAGTACACTGACAGACACGGTAAGGCTTCAGTCAGGCTACAGTACCCTGCCAGACAGGGTAAGGCCTCAGTCAACGAGTACACTGACAGACAGGATAAGGCTTCAGTCAGGCTACAGTACGCTGCCAGACAAGGCAAGGCTTCAGTACGCTGCCAGACAGGGAAATGCTTCGTACTGCAGACAGGGCAAGCTTCAGTACGCTGCAGACAGGAAATGCTTCAGTACGCTGCAGACAGGGAAATGCTTCAGTACGCTGCCAGACAGGGAAATGCTTCAGTACGCTGCCAGACAGGGAAAGGCTCAGTACGCTGCCAGACAGGGCAAGGCTTCAGTACGCTGCCAGACAGGGCAAGGCTTCAGTACGCTGCCAGACAGGGCAAGGCTTCAGTACGCTGCCAGATCAGGGCAAGCTTAGTCACGCTGCCAACTCGGCAAGGCTTCAGTACGCTGCCAGACAGGGCAGGGCTTCAGTACGCTGCCAGACAGGGCAAGGCTTCAGTACGCTGCCAGACAGGGCAAGGCTTCAGTAGCCTGCCAGACAGGGCAAGCTTCAGTACGCTGCCAAGACAGGGAAGGCTTCAGTACGCTGCCAGACAGGGCAAGGCTTCACGTACGCTGCCAGACAGGGCAAGGCTTCATCAGTACGCTGCCAGACAGGGCAAGGCTTCATTCAGTACGCTGCCAGACAGGGCAAGGCTTCATTCAGTACGCTGCCAGACAGGGCAAGGCTTCATTCAGTAGCGCTGCCAGACAGGGCAAGGCTTTCAGTACACGCTGCCAGACAGGGCAAGGCTTCATACGCTGCCAGACAGGGCAAGGCTTCAGTCCGCTGCCAGAACGGCAAGGCTTCAGTACGCTGCAGACAGGGCAAGGCTTACGTACCGCTGCCAGACAGGGCAAGGCTTCAGTACGTTGCCAGACAGGGCAAGGCTTCAGTACGCTGCCAGACAGGGCAAGCTTAACAGCTGCCAGACAGGGCCAAGGCTTCAGTCAAGGCCAAATCTTTAGTTTGTGTGTCCTAAACTTTGTCTTGGAGGACCCCTTTTTATCCTGGTCTTGGAGGACCTCTGTTTTCTGGTCTTGAACCTCTGTTTATCCTGGTCTTGGAGGACCCTGTTTATCCTGTTCTTTGGAGGACCCCTGTTTATCCCTGGTCTTGGAGGACCCCTGTTTTATCTGGTCTAGGAGGACCCCTGTTTATCCTGGTCTTGGAGGACCCCTGTTTATCCTGGTCTTGGAGGACCTCTGTTTTCCTGGTCTTGGAGGACCCCTGTTTATCCTGGTCTTGAGGACCCTGTTTATTCCTGGTCTTGGAGGACCCCTGTTTATCTGGTCTTGGAGGACCTCTGTTTACTGTTTATCCTGGTCTTGGAGGACCCCTGTTTATCCTGGTCTTGGAGGACCTCTGTTTATCCTGGTCTTGGAGGACCTCTGTTTATCCTGGTCTTGGAGGACCTCTGTTTATCCTGGTCTTGGAGGACCTCTGTTTATCCTGATCTTGGAGGACCTCTGTTTATCCTGGTCTTGGAGGACCTCTGTTTATCCTGGTCTTGGAAGACCTCTGTTTATTCTGGTTTTCTTTCCAACTGGTCTCGGTGTGTAAAGTGGACAACTTTAGCCTGCCGCCCCCTCCTCATAGAAGATGAGGCTTCTGCTTAACCTGGTCTCTTGATTACTTGTGTTTATTGTTTTTAAAGTTGTTAAATGCAGACTTTGTGACTTCAGTGATTGTAATAAAGGGGCTAAATAACTTCAGATCCTGGTCTTGGAGGACCTCTGTTTATCCTGGTTTTCTTTCCAACTGGTCTCGGTGTGTAAAGTGGACAACTTTAGCCTGCCGCCCCCTCCTCATAGAAGATGAGGCTTCTGCTTAACCTGGTCTCTTGATTACTTGTGTTTATTGTTTTTAAAGTTGTTAAATGCAGACTTTGTGACTTCAGTGATTGTAATAAAGGGGCTAAATAACTTCAGGAAAATGTACTAATTCTGACTCTGTGAAAGGACCAATGTATATCACAACCAGGCCCACTGGAGACCAGCAAAATTAGAACAGCGAAAGTAACCGTCAAGTTTTCCATTTGTAGAGAGGCTCAACTCTAGCCTTGTTTTAGGAAAATAGTCTTGTATTGATGTATTCTAGTTAAAACAGTGACATTTTKGCTACCATGGTCTTTTATCAGAGTGTGTCATCAATCAGGTTTTTGTTTCCCCAGGTGCCAAGTTCCCCATTAAGTGGACGGCRCCAGAGGCTGCACTCTACGGACGCTTCACCATCAAGTCAGATGTCTGGTCATTCGGGGTCCTGCTCACTGAACTGGCCACTAAAGGCAGAGTCCCATATCCAGGTACCAGTGATTTTTCTCCATGAAACATTAAGACAAGTAGTACACACTCTGCTCACAATAGGTATAAAACACCAACGTGTTGACACACAATGCTTCTGCAGGTTTACATATACCGTATACTTTGATTACATATACCGTATACTTTGATTACATATACCGTATACTTTGATTACATATACCGTATACTTTGATTACATAT